>NW_027527853.1:289103-324817 GCF_008692635.1 Crocuta crocuta | reverse complement strand
TAGTGCAAGGCAAAGAAGGTAATAGACATTCTGGGTAGTTGGAGGTTAGCTACTCATAGTTAGTGGGAAGAAGTTAGTTCCTTGCCTTTTTAAGAGCAAGCCAAGGATGGTGGTGGACAGAGGGTCTCACAGAAGGAAGGTCTCACAGAAGCCACAACTTACTGTTGTGTTTTTCAGACTCGACTCTTGATTACACACAGCATTCACTTTCTTCCCCAAGTGGATGAGATTGTGGTTCTGGGGAACGGCACCATCCTGGAGAAGGGACCCTACAGCACTCTGCTGGCCAATAAAGGAGTGTTTGCTAAGATTCTGAAGACATTCACAAAACAGACGGGTCCTGAAGGAGAGGCCACAGGTATGTAAGGAGGACTGGGACAGGATAAAGCTTGGGTATGGGAAGGATAGATGTGACAAATTGATACTGACTGCCTGAATTATCCAGTATCCAGTGAGTTAGATTTGGAAGTGAATTATCCAGAGATCCAAAATCTGTTCTTCCTGTATTTTATGTCTCTGTCAAGAAACATAGACACTCTGTGCCTGAGCCAACCTGGGGGCTCATCCTGCCCATCTTGTCTCTGACATGGAATTGAAGAGCAGGGCATGCTTTAGAAGGGTATGACTGAAGATATGGGGTGATTGGTCTTTGTGGAAAAATATTAATAAGGCATCCTCTTTTAGGGATGCTGTACTTCTGTTGACTCAAATCACACATCCCACCCCACCTACCCTGAGTCCATGAAAACCACTTCCAGGACAGCTTCATAGGCTGGTACTAACAGTGTACTGAAACATTCTTGATGAGCCTTAACAAAAGCATCTTGACTAAATATTACAAAAAACCACTGGGTGTTTTGAGCCAGGAAAAATCCTGGCAGTTGCATGGTCTCACAGTACACCACAGGAATAGCCCCTAATACCACCACTATTGGGGTCATCAGTTAGCTCTAGTCAACAATGGAGCCCTGATCCCTGGGGACCTTCCCAAGAATCTGCCAGTAGTAGTCCTGCATATAGTTCTGGGTATCTGCTTTGGGAAGCAGTCACTAGCAGGAGGCCAAGCCTTAGAAAGCAAGATCTAAAGGGTTCATTCCACAAGTCAGTCAGGAGAAGGGGGTAGCTACAGAGCCTGCAAGTGAGAACTCATTCAGGCCTTGAGGTCAGGATACGTGATGGTTCAAAACCACCCTGAGGAGCACAAGAGATGGAAAGAAAAGCCTTAACCAGAGAGTCTAAGTGTTGGAGGGATAGGGCAAGAGCAAAGAACAGGATGAAGGATGATACGGGTGACAGGGATTGGGAACCATCCCAGGAGACTGGGGCAGGGGCACTGGGAACCAGCAGAAAGGAAGTCGGAACTTTTCATTAGCCTTTATGTGCTCCAGGGACTGGCCTGGAGAAAGCAAAAAGCACCTGCCTGGGCAGTGAAGGTCCCAAGCCAAAAGCAGTGTCTGATGCTTGATTCCCTTAAGTGACTGCTCAACCACGTCAACATGATATGCCTGGGTAGTTTTCTTCTGCTAAGTCTAGACTTTTTTTTTTTTTTTTTTTTTGCCACAATCTGAGTTTCCAGATAGCTCCTTTGAAGAATCCTATCCTCTACATAAAGTCCAGTTTGTAAAACAGCTCCTGAAGCCTTTGCCAATCAAGGTAAACACCGACTATTTCTGAGCAATGCCTGGCATGCTGTTGTTGTTGGCTCTGGGACTCAAAGTGTAGACCATGACATGGTAGAATGAAGGGAATGGCAAGAGGGCAAGGTGACCTGTATCACCATTGGCTTGGCATATTCTTTTCTTTTTTATTATTATTTTTTAATGTAATTTATTATCTATTTTCTTTTTTTTAATGTCTTATTTATTTTTGAGAGAGAGAAACACAGTGCAAGCAGGGGAGGGGCAGAGAAAGAGGGAGACACAGAATCTGAAGCAGGCTGAGCTGTCAGCACAGAGCCTGACATGGGGCTCAAACCCACAAACAGTGAGATCATGACCTGAGCTAAAGTCGGACGCTTAACCAACCCAGACACCCCCCACCCTTTTTAAATTGTATATTATTTTCTTAATTAGCTGCCATAATAAAGCACTACAAACTGGCTCAATCAACAGACATTTATTGTCTTATGGTTCTGGAGGTTAGAAGTCCAAAATTAATCTGTAGGATTGCTTCCTCCTGAAGGTGACAGGGAAGGACATGTTCCAGGACTCTCTCCTATCTTTTGGGGGTTTGTTGGCAATCTATGGCATTTTTGGCTTGTAGACACATCACATCGATCTCTGCCTTCATCCTCATGTGGCATTCACCCTTGTGTGCATCAATTCCAAGTTTCCCTTTTTATAAAAACATCAGACATAATGGATTAGGGGCTCATCCCACTCCAGTCTGACCTCCTCTTAACTAATTGCATCCACAATGATCCTATTTCCAAATAAAGTCACATTGTGAGATAGTAGAGGTTAAGATTTCAACATATGGATTTGGTGGGGGACACAAGGCAATCTATCACGTCCATTCTCTGGCATCCCCAAATTCACATCTTTCTCGTGTCCAGAATACATTCAAGCCATCCCAGCAGCCCCAATGTCTTAATCATTCCAGTATCTCCTCTAAGTCCAAAATCTCCTCCAAATGTCAATTTGAAGTCCCAGATTTTATCCCCTAACTCATTCAAATCAGTTGTGGGTGAGTCCTGGAGTCTTGGGGTAAAATTCCTCTCCATCTGTCAAGCTATAAAACCAGACAGATTATCTGCTTCAATGGTAATACCATCATTAGGACAGGTCTTGCTATTCCAAAAGGGAAAGATCAGAAGGAAAAAAGAGGTCATGAATCCCAAGCAAATCCCAAATCTAGCAGGGCCAATTCCACCAGATTTTAAGGTTTGATAATAATCTTGTTTGGCCTGATGCTATCTGTTCTTTAGGCTTGGAACCTGGGCTGATGGTTCTGCCCTCTGGAACTGAGGAGTAGTCAATCCCAGTGTCATTTTTCCCTTTTCTGGAAGGATAACACACGTTCACGGCTGGATAGCTCTGTTAGTATGTTTTCTGCCTATAGAATCCCAGAAGTGTGACGGTGTTCCTTCATTTAGTCCTGTCTCTGTCCCCTACAGTCCAAACTGGTAGCGTTTGTGCTTAAGATGGTTGACTGGATTAAGTCACATGCTTTAATTTCTTTAGTAAATCTGCTATTGAGTCTTTCTAGTGAATTTTTCACTTTAGTTCCTGTACTTTTCTAGAATTTCTATTTTCTTGTCTTAATTTGATCTCTTTATTGATGTTCTCTATTTGATAAGAACTCATTCTCATACTTTAGATCTTTAGACATGGTTTCCTTTTGTTCTTTGAACATATTTATACTAGTTGATTTAAGTCTTTCTCTGGTAAGCCCGATGTCTGTGCTTCCCTAGGTACAGTTTCTGTTGACTGCTTCCCCCCCATGTACGGTCCCATGCTTTCTTCCTTTGCATGTCTCACAGTTTTTTGTTGAAAACTGGTCACTCTAAATAATACATCTCTGGAAATAAGATTTTTTTCCTCTGCTAGGTTTTGTTGTTCCTCCTGTTTAATTTCCTTAACTATCTCTTGCTAAATCTGCATTCTTTGTCCTATGTGGCCACTGAAGTCTCTGCTTGGTTGGTCAGCTAATGATTAGAGATTTCTTTAAGGGCCTGGAACCAATAAGTCACTTAGCCTTTTCTGAGAAGCTTTGTGTGTGAGAAGAGTGGTGGGAGGGGGCGTGTCCTTAACACTCCAGTAGGCAATTTACAATTATGCTTCTCCTTTTGTTTCCTGCTTGCAGGGAGTAGCCAGAGCTAAGAGAGTAGGGCCTTCTCAAGTCTTTACTGAGCATGTGCACAGCCTTACCCACGTGTATGTCATTCTAGAGTGCCAGGAATATACTAAAAAAATCTCAAAGCTCCCTAAGGGGATCTTCTTCCCCAGGTTTTCCTTTTAAGTTTTTGTTTAACTTATTTGCCCCAGCTGTTATCACCCTCTCAGGTGGCTGTGATGTTACACAATTGTTGCTGATTGTTTACACCAGCTCCAAGTCGGGCCCAACAAAGGCAAACCCTGTGAATGGGGTTTTCTAGGGAACTGCCAGACAGGTCAAATAATGACAATTCTCTAGGGGTTGAACCCGGCAACCAAAGGGTTAATGGGACTTAGCACAACTACAGCTTTTTCCCCAGGCCTTTTTCATTTGCCCTTGACTCTACTTTGGGGAGGCGGATGTGAAGCTTGCCCTCCTGTCTTTTTGGCAACCTCTCAAACCCTTTCCTTACTTTTATACTCAATGTCTCAGTGATTGTCTCTGCTGCACGTTAGGCAGACAGACTTGAGTTCAGTTACAGGATGAGGCTTTAGGAGAGTTTTGAACACTTTTCTGTTCCCATCAGCAGTGAAGGAGGTTACCATGTTGGTGAGGCTTTTGATATTCTAGGCTATGGCAGAGCTGAGGAGAAGGGGGATGGGAATGGAGGTAAATTAAAACTATCACAAAGCTTATTGTTCTTACTGAGATTTAGACATTTTTCTTAAATAAATGTTCCTTGGACTGCGTCATGCCTTTGGTTAATTTCAGAATTTTGAAAAAGTTTATTTTAACAATATTTTGCCAGTATTCTCATTGCTTTATGGAGTTATCAATTTCCAGAAGTCTTTTTACCATTGCCACTGATGCCCAGGCTGTTATTCACTTTCTTTTTAATTAAAAAAAAAATTTTACTTGCAGCATATGTTTTTAAAATGTTTTAAATTAACAAAAGTTTGTAAAGTTATTTGAATTTCAGGAAGAGCATTTTTAATGTACGCTCCCCTCTCTAGTAAATTCTGGGAATTATGACTCTTCTGCTATCTACTATAACCTTAAAAATTCTTTCCTTGCTGCAAAAGAACTGAGAAGCTTCTGGGAATATTTTTCTCCTTTTGACCATTTTCTCTTCCACTAGAACATTAACTCATCTCTCCTTCCTTGTGGTCTCTTTCTGGAAGGACCAGCTAGATTAGAACTCTCCTTGTTCATAGAATTCGGACAGCTCTATGTCGCCATCTCCCTAACCTTTGATGTGTCTCCTAGTCAATGAGGACAGTGAAGAAGAAGATGACCATGGGCTGATGCCTAGTATGGAGGAAATCCCTGAGGAAGTGGCCTCCTTGACCATGAAAAGAGAGAATAGCCTTCATCGGACACTTAGTCGCAGGTTGGTCATCTATTCAGCTCTCAGCCTTCATCGCTTCCATACTTCCACCTGATCTTTCTCTTTTTCTCAGTGGGCTTTTCCTGAGGAGTAAACACCAGGAACACTCCCAGCTCTTCCTTTGTTTCTTTGTCTGGAGAGGAAGGGTGAGGTGGGGTGTTTCCCCACAGCCATCTGTTCTGAAATGCACTTTGATGTTAGCAGAGCGACTATGACCTCTGCTTGCAAGAAGACCCTCGGGATGTGGCTGCATCCTCAAGAATGCTCTCCTCCTCTTTCTCAGTTCTAGGTCCAGTAGCAGGCACCGGAAATCCCTAAAAAACTCTTTGAAAACTCAGAATGTGAATACCCTGAAGGAGGAAGAAGAACTAGTAAAAGGACAGAAACTAATTAAGAAAGAATCCGTACAAACTGGAAAGGTGAACACCCCAAGAAAAAGTACCATTTGAGGCTATCTAAGGCTTAGGGTCTGAACATTTTAAGGTTTGGTGACTTGAATACATATCTACAGGCGGGATGTGTCTCCTGTGCTTTGCAAATCTTTAAATTCCTCATTGAAATGTTAGTAGAGGCTTTGGGCTTTCTGTCAAATCCTATTTCCATGAATGAGAGGTTTCTTGTGAATATCCTCCTACCACATTGCAAGAGCATAATTCCACTCTGATATGTGGAGAGAACAACACAACTGCTTTGAGATGCAATTCTTGGAGCCAGAGAATACAATTAGTCGATCTGAGAGCACACAATTCAAATTAATAAAACTTAAAAACAAGGTCTTGAGTTTAAGGTCTTAGTTTAAATCCAAATTACCAAAAACAGGTTCCAAGGTCTGCAGTATATCCTCTAACCCACTCTGTTGTATCTGTGTTGTTGTCATCCGCTCTATTTTTATATCTTTCTCTCTCAATTGTATCTAGAAGACCATTCATAATGTGATGTTATTTACCCACACTGTATTTCAACATCAATTATTATCCTGGCTCAATGTAGAAATCGTGACCACAGATTACCAAATTTTGCTACCTGCTATCCACTTTTCCAGGGGACTCCACTCTCCCTTGTGATTAGTATTCTAGGTAACTACTCACCAAAAGTCATTAGGATTTCTAATACTGTGGGTGGGTGCTTTTCAGGTGAAGTTGGCCATCTACCTGAAATACCTGCAAGCCATGGGATGGTGTTTGATATTCTTCATCATCGGTGCCTATGTGACCAATTCTGTAGCTTATATTGGATCCAACCTCTGGCTCAGCGCTTGGACCAATGACTCTAAAACGTATAATGGCACTAACTATCCAGCCTCTCAGAGGGACCTGAGAGTTGGTGTCTATGGAGCTCTGGGAGTAGCACAAGGTACGTCTGATGGCTAAGACCGCCATCTCTTCCAGAATCTGCCTGGTCTATGTACTTTGTCTCGACTCGGAAAAAACTGCCATCATGTCCTTGGCACAAGTCTTCAGGGATCCTGTGCATAGTACTGACTAAACTGGTTCCATTTTTAGGTGTGTCTGTGCTCCTAGCAAATCTTTGCAGTGCCTATGCTTCCACTCACGCCTCAAGCATCCTTCACCAGCAACTGCTAAACAATATCCTTCAAGCACCCATGAGTTTTTTTGACACAACACCCACAGGCCGGATTGTGAACAGGTTTGCTGGTGTAAGTATCTAAAGGGCTGTATGATATTGTGTTCTTATGCTGAGGATCTTTCCACTGCTAACAGCGAAAGAATTCTATCCCCCTAGGCATCACTATGCAGTTATAGTTCTTTTGTCCACTTAGCATGCAAATATTTATTGAGTTCCTTGTGTGAGGTCCCGAGGATCTTGGGGATACAGAGATGAAAGGCTCTGGACCTTTAAGAGCTCACGATCTAGTGAGGGAGACGGCCAAGGAAATAAAGGAGTATAACAGGATACAATAAAACCAATAACACCATGTGTATATATAGTGGTGACCTGGGAGTACAAAACAGTGACAGAACAAAGAGGTACTAGCTCAGCCAGGTGGGTGACAAAGCGGGAAATGTCAGAAAACGTGAGACTTGAGTCATAAAGGGAACTTAGCCAAGAAGATGTGGTGGAGGGAGGGAGGGCTGTCAGTAGAAGAAAAATGAGGATTATCCTGCAGAGGGAAAAACACACGTAAAAGCACAATCACTGGCCATGATGGTGAATAAAAGAGAAAGCAGAGTAACTCTTTGCTTGGTCTCTGCTCCCTTCCTATTCTATCTTGATACTTTAAGATAAGTAAATGAAGTCTGGAAAAGAGCCACCTATAATTTTAATAAAGTTCTAAAACATTATTTCCATGTACTGCAGATCCTGGAACCCCTAGCATTTATTTATTTAATGCCATTTATTGAGCACCTGATATGAGCCAAGCACTGTAAGACGCACTAGAATGCTTGATAAATGATAGGATCATAGATGACTGTCTTCCAAGGGCCAAACCGAACTCATGATTCTTAATGCATTTGAGATGGAAATTTTAGGAACAGAGGCAGAAACCAAGTAATTCTGAGTAACAGTCGACGGTCATCAGCACATTTTTAGTCTTTTTTTTTTTTTAATTTATTTCTGAGCAGCGAGCGAGAGAGAGCGAGCATGAGCAGGGGAGGGTCAGAGAGAGAGTGGGAGACACAGAATCTGAAGCTGGCTTCAGGCTCTGAGCTAGCTGTCAGCACAGAGCCCGGCGTGGGGCTCGAACCTACAAACCGTGAGATCATGACGAGCTGAAGTTGGACGCTCAACTGACTGTGCCACCCAGGCACCCCTTGTCTTCTGGTTTGTAGAAAAGGGAGCACATTTTTATAAATGTCTGAGCAGCTTTGGACCCTTATCTTTTGGAACAGACACAAAAGCCAGCCCACAACTAAGTTCTGGGGACATTGTGGCTGCTTTAAAAATGGGCAAGTTGACTGGTCTCCATTTATCACTTTCCTCTGGGACAAATATGGTGAGCATGATGTCATTGGAGACCACTCTAATGGGTTTTCTGCTCTTTAATAGAACCTAAAAAAGCATACTATTTTGTTAGGTTAGGTTGGTTATATTAGTTTTTTAGTTAATTTATTTTTAATGTTTGTTTATTTTTGAGGAGAGAGAGACAGTGTGTGAGCAGGGTAAGGGCAGAGAGAGAGGTTTGTTTATTTATTTAAATGTTTATTTTTGAGAGACAGAGTGTGAGTGGGGGAGGGGGGCAGAGAGAGAGACACACACACAGAATCCAAACAAGGCTCCACGCTCTGAGCTGTCAGCACAGAGCCTGATGTGGGGCTAGAACCCATGAACTATGAGATCATGACCCAAGCTGAAGTCAGACCCGACTGAGCCACCCAGGTTACCCCTATTTTTTTAAAAATAGGATCCATGCCCAACGTAGGGCTTGAACTCATAACCCTAAGATCAAGAGTCTCATGCTCTACTGACTGAACCAGCCAGGTGCCACAAAGAGAATGCAATTTTATTTAAAAAAATTTTTTAACATTTATTTTTGAGACAGAGCATGAGCACGGGACGCGCAGAGAGACAGGGAGAGACAGAACCTGAAGCAGGCTCCAGGCTCTGAGCTGTCAGCACAGAGACCGATGTGGGACTCAGACTCATAAACTGCAAGATCATGATCTGAGCCGAAGTCGGATGCTTAATCGACTGTGCCACTCAGGCACCTTGGGCATGCAATTTTATTTATTTAAAAAATTCTTTTTAACATTTATTTATTTTTGAGAGACAGAGGATAAGCAGGGGAGGGAGAGAGAGGGAGTCACAGAATTCAAAGCAGGCTCCAGGATTTGAGCTGTCAGCACAGAGCCCGATACAGGGCTCAAACCNATATAAATATATATATTCCATGGAATATATGTATATAGAATATATGTATATATGTATAAAACATGGAATTCTTGTTATGTGCCAACTTAGTTATATATGTAATTAATCTGAAAAAGAATGCAGAAATCTTACTGTGAGTTAGTTAGGCAACTGTCATATTTTGCTAACTTCTTTTTCATAAAGAAGGAAACTGTCATTGACTATATTTTGAATTTTGTGGGGAAAGGTGGCTCACACCTATAAAGGAGGATTTGATTTAGAGTCCTCTGGAATAGATGGTTGAGCCCTTAAGAAGAGAAGAAGGGAGGGGATGGAAGAAAGAAAGATGAAGAATCTATGCTGGTAAAGGACAAAAGTAATCTACATAGAACCAATAGCTGGTGAGGATTTCTTTTTCTGCCAATCCTGGACATGTAGTTATTTGTATTCTGATAGGACTTTGAGAAGGTAAATTAAATTCAGTCATTTAGGACTCTTGGGAAACTGTTATCTCTTACCCACTCCAGAGATAATTTGAACTCACCTTGATACCCACATATTACTAATTCTAAAATCCATATAACCTAAGAAATATAGGTAAGGGAAGCCCAAAGTATAAGTCAGACTTCCTGTGTATACTAACTCCTTATCCATCCATCCATCTATCCACCCATTTGTTCATTTATTCAACATGACATGAAGGAAATACGACAGTAAGACCCATTTGTCACCTCTGGGTTACTTGGTTAGAACATTGGTCAGGCGAGGGTCACATTTGACCTCCACCTCTCTCCCCATGAAGCTCTATGCTCACAGAGAAAACAGCTTCCCAGGCAGATGATGTTTCTTCAGTCAAGGGTGGGTGACAAGGCTTGTTGACTGGAGGCTTCAAACAGATGGAATTCTTGTTATGTGCCAGGTTCTATTTTAGGTACTGAATGGAATTAGGACCTGTGTAAAGTTAGATTAATTGAAGTGGCTCAGTTATAGGAAGATTTACCTGTAAAGCTCTATTAGCTTACAATGATTATGAATGGTTTAATAAATTTGACAAATGAGAATTTCACTGAGAAGAGTGAAAACCTTTACCAAATCTGTTGAAAAAGGTGAAGGGTGACTGCCATATCTGTTTGGAGGGATTTAGAAAGATGAAGAAATTACAGAAGATTGGTTATTGGGATGAGAACAGTGCTGCAAATGAATCTCATGAAATGATTAAATAGAGGAGTCCCTGGGAAGTCAGAATCCAACAAATCCCTTGCTGGAATCAGGAAGATGGAAGATGTCCTAGTAATCCATTCCCATAGCATTCTTCTAATTATGTGTTCCTAGGATATCTCCATGGTGGATGACACCCTCCCCATGTCCCTGCGAAGCTGGATTCTGTGCTTCCTGGGAATCATCAGCACCCTGGTCATGATCTGCACCGCCACTCCCATCTTTGTCATTGTCATCATTCCCCTTGGCATCATTTATACATCTGTGCAGGTAGGTTCAGAAAGACCTAGGTGTCCTTTCCTCTCTACTTACAAAAGCCCAGGCTCCCTCCTGAGAATCTTCTCTTTTGTTTAGTGCTAGTCATTCAGTCCTGTCTAGCATCATTGTAACTTAGTCCTATATTGACATACCAGGGAGCCCACAGACCACTGTTTGGAGATGAAGTGTCAGCACCAACTGGTGTGTGGTTCATAGCAAATCTCACCTTAGCTGCTGCCCTCCCACAACCCTCAACTAAAGACTTATGTGGGGCAGATTTATGTTTGGACCTAAGGCTATTTTGAGGTTGGCTCTGGAGTGTCTGGAAGTTCTATAAGATTCCCCATAATGGATAGGTCATTGGTTGCTTCTTAGAAGAGTTGTACTATGGCTGCTTCCTTGATTGGCTTAGGCTTATCTGCTGGGAGATGTCTCTTGGCAGAAGTTAGAGCTCTATTCAGGGCAATTCTGGTTTCACCTGGGTGTCTATGGATGACTTAGACTCAATGCCAATATGTTCTTGAGGGAACAGATAGCTTGTAAGTCAAGTGGATCAAGTGGAAGGGACTCCATGCCCATATATATTTTTTTAAATATTTTTNAGCTGGCAGTCAGCACAGAGCCCGATGTGGGGCTCGAACCCACGAACCGCGAGATCATGACCTAAGCCAAAGCCGGACGCTTAACCGACTAAGCCACCCAGGCGCCCCTCCATGCCCATATTAAAAACTGATTGGGGGGGGGCAAGTTATGGAAAGAATTCTTTGGGATGAACTGTTCACCTTGGGAAAACAATTCTGAAAAACTTGCAGTCAAGTGCAGCCTTGTGGCTCATGGTAAGGTGACAACCCCTGGTATTTGTGTTAAGTTCCTCTGGTACATTGTTATCTCCATAACCGGCTCTCAGCCATTAATGATAAGCCAACAGTAAGAAGAAGGATATTTGAGTGCTCGCTTCGGCCGCACATATACTAAAATTAGAAAGAAGGATATTTGAGGAAACTTGTAGATATAATGTTTTGAATTCAGACTCTCAAATGCCCAGCTCTTTCCTAGTCTCAACAAATCCTCACAAGTTCTAGTAGCACCACAGAACTGCATTCCACTAAATTTCATCCTTCAGCCTGTGTCTCAAGGTCTGTCTGCACATATAGTTCTAGTTCTTAGGCCCTCAGCATTCCACATATTTCCAAAACAGCCTTCATACACCATTGAAGCAGAGTTTGGTCACTTACCAGACTGTTCAATTTTTATCTAATCCTCAGGATACCTTTCCTCTGGCCATTTCCTGCCCATCTCTGTTTCCACATCTCTTGGGTCCCAGCTGTTATTTACAAAATCCCTTTGGAGACAGTTTTTTCAGCTACTACAAAAAAACTATCGCTTGGACAATATATGCAGATTCTTTGGGAGACTATGGATCAGGCTTACTAAATTTCTGAAGTGATCTAGTGTCCTCACTTTCATCCTCCTCTGGTCCCCAACATCTTCCTGGGTCTCTCTCATCATTGCCCCAGCCAGGTGTGAGCCTAGAATCTCTTGTCCTGTTCAGATATGGGCTGTGGCCATCAAGGTGAAGAATGCGGAGTCATGGCCACAGAGGAAGAGGTATTGCATATGCGATGTGATTGTGACTGACTCTTTACTTTTGGGGTACAGATGTTTTATGTGGCTACTTCCCGCCAGCTGAAACGTCTGGACTCTGTCACCAGGTCCCCAATCTACTCTCACTTCAGTGAGACTGTGTCAGGTTTGTCTATCATCCGTGCCTTTGAGCATCAACAGCGATTTCTAAAACATAATGAGGTGGGGATTGATACCAACCAGAAGTGTGTCTTCTCCTGGATTGTCTCCAACAGGTGAGGCTGCCCCTGGGTATTTACCCAAATATATGCTTTAGGGTTCTGTATGTTTGACCTTAGCTATGGGAGGGCGGGTACAGCCAGTGATGTGAAACATGCCTGTTGCAGAAGTAGAAGAAAGTATGAGGTTTGGAGTCAGAGACTGGGTCCTTGTGCCTACTCTATTTACCAAGTTGGGTAAAATGCCTTGACATTTCCAAGGAAAATCTCATTTTTGGTTTGTTTTTACAGCAGTTAGAACACGACCTATAATATAGGGCTATGGTGGAAGCCCAATGATATTTATGAGCATTTGGTATTCCAGCAACTAAAGCAGCACTGGGTGAACTGGATATGCATAGTTGGCTTTCCTGAGAGTGGAAGTGAGATTCTCCATAGGCAGTACAGGCTTGTAGGGTGGCAAAAGAAGCCAAGATTGGAGGGAGGAGACTATGGAATGTTCAGGTAAAAGCAGTGATGACAGAACTGGAAAGCTCATATCCTAGGAGGTGAATTCCTGAGTAGGGTGAGCATCCTTCATTTTTGCAGCAGCATCAGACCCTGGCAAGAAAAGATATGTCCTTGGAGGTCTTTTTCAGGAAGTGACCATTCCTGAGTGACTACCACATTGTCTTGAAGCGTTGAGGGCAGGCTAATGATGTTCAGTATTGTCTGGAACATGGAGAGGTCAGGACTCTGATTGTGAAGAGACTTTATTTCTTAGATATTTTCCAAGAACACTGGCATGTAATGATGTCTATATATTATTCAGTTCTGTATAAAGTTCCAACATATCATTCTGTGATCCACTTGCACCTCCACCTCCAGCTTCTTTACCTTTTCAAAATCATGAAATCAGGGTGCACTGAACTGGTGTGCGGTGCTTACCTTTCTTACCTTACAGATGGATGCTCTACGGCATTGCCCAATCCCTATTCTCTATTGCCCTGCTTAATCAAAAGAAATCACTTAGAACATATATTAAAAATATAAATTCCTGGGGCACCTGGGTGGCTCAGTCAGTTGAGCATCTTGACTTTTGATTGCGGCTCAGGTCATGATTTCATGGTTCGTGGGTCAGGGTCTGCTCTAACAGAGTAGAGCCTGCTTGGGATTCTGTCCTTCTATCCCTCACCAACTTAACACTCTCTCTCTCTCTCTCAAACAAAAATACAGATTCCTGGGGCACCTAGTGGGCTCAGTCAGAGCATGACTCTTGATCTTGGTATCATGAGTTTGAGCCCCAATGCTGGGGGGACAGTTTACTTAAAAATCTGGACTCCTGAAGTCTGCCCTAGGCTCTCTGAACCAGAATCTCCTGAGGGTTAAAGTCCAGGAATTTTTTTTGGCATGAATTTGTGTACTATTACCTCAGACGGTTCTTATGGTTTGGCAAGTATGGGAGACACTGAATCACAGGCTTCCCTAGGGTAGCAAACTTCTCTAGTACCTTTAAAATGTGATTTATTTTCTAAACTTTAATTTAAAAGATTTTAGAACACATGGTATAGTCAAATTGAGGCATCTCATGAGAACACAGCCCTACCAACCCAATCCGTCTGAGAATGTTCCATGAACACCTAGGTTTCTGGTTAGGGCAAGGAGGTGAAGATCAGTAACACCTTTCTCTCTGGTTCTGTTGGCCCACAGGTGGCTTGCAATCCGTCTGGAGTTGGTTGGGAACCTGATTGTCTTCTTTGCATCCCTGATGATGGTTATTTATAGAGCTACACTAAGTGGAGACACTGTGGGCTTTGTTCTGTCCAATGCACTTAATGTGAGTCTTAAGGTTGGGAGTTTGTGCTCTTGATTCCTTTCTAGATCCATAAGGGAGGAGGGAAGACCGAGGTTCAAACCCTGGCTTCATCTCTTACTAATTGTATAGCCTATGGACATGCTCCTTACCCTTTCTAAGCAGCTCCAGTGTCATCTGCAAAAACAGACAAAAACTTTGTTGCCCTTGAGAGTTAAGAAAGCAGTTTGATATGAAGCACTCTAATAGTTCCCCATCTTATTGCCTCTTTGCTGGATTCTAGTCAAAAGAGAATAAATGTTTCTTTTCCATAAGGTAGTAGTAACCAGAAAGTCTTTTGACTATCTTTTCCTATGTTTGTTTAAGTCACAGAATAAGGTTACTTCTAATAAAGAACAGAGTCCAATAAAAAGATATGCATCCCCATACATGTTAGACATTATTTCCTAGTGTCCAAAACTGTCTGGCACCACAGTAAATATTCACTAAATGACACATTTGACAAGTCATCTGGCCATCCTCCATGGTATCTTTTGTAACTAATATGTGGGAGGTTTACATAGCTACCAGACAGCTCCGTGTGGTGCTGTGTTCATTAGGAGTTAATATAGGCCCAACGCGACCATGACTCTTGTTCACCGGAGTTACTGGACTGACCTTATGGTTTGACTAATTCAGTTGGTTTCTGAGCCTGAGATGATTTTCTGTAGATCACACAAACCCTGAACTGGCTAGTGAGGATGACGTCAGAAATAGAGACCAACATTGTAGCTGTTGAACGAATAAATGAGTACATCAAAGTGGAAAACGAGGTAAGGAGAAATTAGAAGAACCCAAGGACAAGCAAAAAAAAAAAAAGTTTCCAGTTTAGAGTCATAAAGTGGAGTCATACTTTACATACAATTCAATCCAGTTTCTTGAAACTTAGAATAGGAAATGGTTTGGGGGTAGAGGGTGGGGGGAGTCAGGTTTTGGAATGCACCAAGTTAAATGGTATCCTCATTCTGTAGCTCCACAGAGCAACCTTGAGGGATGGGGTTTCTTTACTTGGAAACTTCTGGGAGTTGCAGTCTAGTCAACACAGATGCCCACAGGTGGCTGGGATACTCCTCTCCTGCTCTGTGCCAGGAGTCCTACGGGTACTATTCAGTGAATTGCCACCATGTAAAACATTTCCCTTCCTCTCTCTTTGCCAGGCACCCTGGGTGACTGATAAGAGGCCTCCTCCAGGTTGGCCTAGCAAAGGGGAGATCCGGTTTAACAACTACCAAGTACGGTACCGACCCGAGCTGGACCTCGTACTGAACGGGATCACTTGTGACATTAGGAGTACGGAGAAGGTAGGTGGAGCTGAAGAAAGGCCTGAGTGTGAGTCCTTGTGATTTGGACACAGAGGGGGAGAGCAGCTGGACTCTGCTTTCATCACTGAGGCAGAGGGATAGGGTCAGGGCATTTCTGCCCAATGGAGGCATAAGGACACAGTACCCCCGCCCCACCTCCCTCAGAGGGCAGGATGTCAACAAGGGATCAAACAGACTTACTGGGCCTGTAAGAGTTTTCTGCTGCGCCCTTCCCGGCCAGCATCATCTTGTTGCTGATGTGGGCTTCTTTCCTGTAAGGGCCATGACAGAAAGCACCACACCTGGGGAAGGAACTGGAGGTGGTCTCTGCAGAGATAATAACTTAGTTATCTGGGCTGAAAACTCCTGCGCCTTCTCTCTGAGGACCTGGGGTCTGATGAAAAAATGTAAAAAAAAAAAAAAAAAGTCTAGGTAATGATGCTGAGGTCCAGCTGATGAGGTTCTCAACTGATGTGAGGAAAAGGGAAGGGTCAGGCCTAACTTCTAAACAAAGGTTTTTTTTAAACCCTATAACGTCTAGTCATAATTACAACAGCAGCTGTCGACGTGTACACTTCCAATGGCCATTATAGTTCTGAGCAACCAACAGTTTAGAAGGGAAAATGAGAAGGCATCTTTTTCTGACATCTGGGCCCTTTTTCGCCCACCAAAAATCAAAATCAGTAGAACATCTTATAGATGAAGTAGCCAATCACTGCCCAGAATGTCCCAGGCTAAAATGTTTTCCCCCAAAGAAGTACACAGCAAACTAATGTGCAAAGGAACTGTATTTACAGATTGGTGTGGTCGGCAGGACAGGAGCTGGGAAGTCATCCTTGACAAATGCCCTCTTCAGAATCCTCGAGGCTGCAGGTGGCCAGATCATCATTGATGGGGTAAATATTGCTTCCATTGGGCTCCACGACCTCCGAGAGAAACTGACCATCATCCCCCAGGTGAGCTCTAGAACTTACTCTGCACATGCAGCAGGGCACAGCTTTTTCTGCAGGAAACCTATGCATCTTATTCTTGACGTATATTCAGTTAGCGGTTTCATACCAGGATACCCTACGACCCGTCATCTCCAGAACTGATAAAAATAACTTCTGCATTTTGTGGTAATACGCTTATGTGACTGCCAGCATCTAACCACTAGGTGGCAGCAACACAACAGTCAAATTGAGCAGATGATTATTTAGCATTTCTCTAGCCCGTCCTAGGTTCGCAAGCCCTTTGCAATCAACATTAGCAGTTTTGCCACTGAAGCTTGAAACCATTAAGCTTTATACTCCCCATTTGACATGGTTAAAAGACTGGGGAGGGAATTTGCTGCAGGTTTTTGCCAGCAAATGGAACGCTTAGTGCATCAGCAAAAGAAACAAAAAACAAAACAAAAACAAAAAAAGGCTTCTCTTTGGCTTCCTTTCTGGACCCTGCCAAATAAGGACCCAGGTATCACCACCCCCTTGCCCCCCACCAGCCGAGAAGCCTCCAAGGAAGTCCTTATTAGAACCATTCCTCCTCTGCTCTTCTAGCCAAGTCCCTGGGGGTGGTTTTGGTTTGTCTGGTGTTCGCTCAGTTTGAATCTTCTCCAGCTTAATAAATTCCTTCTGTACTGTCCCTTCCTCTGACCACCCCTGATCCCTCCACCTCTATACCAAGAGTTTTCATGGAAATCCATAAATAAATGTTAAAATGAAAAACAAAAACAAAACCAAGAACTCCTCTTAATCCTGTGGCACACCCCCACACACACACACCCCCCCGAGTCTTCAGTGAGAAAACTTTGCAAAAGCTTGACCACTAAACAGCCTTGCACCTCAGGCCAGTCCTAGCTGCTTTCTCCTGGCCACAAAACCCAAAAAACTGCTAGACCCTTTTTTGTCATTACCCTCAATAGCTCCCTCATCCCCTAACTTGCAGGATCCCATCCTGTTCTCTGGAAGCCTGAGGATGAATCTAGATCCTTTTAACAACCACTCAGATGAGGAGATTTGGAAGGCCCTGGAGCTGGCTCACCTCAAATCCTTTGTGGCTGGCCTGCAACTTGGATTGTCCCACCAAGTGACAGAGGCTGGTGACAACCTTAGGTAATGTTTCATAACCCACTTCCCCCATAGGCACTGGGAGGACGAGAAGGGGACCTGCTCTTTTGTCCCTTGGCCTAGGTAGTCCGTGGTATCGTAGGATTGCCTTTGGAATAGCAAGCAGGGTGTGGACCGTTAGCACATGAAGCCCAGAAGCAAAGGGAGGCCCAGCAGCTCTGGCTTCCCTTGGAAACTTGTTACAAATGTACACTCTGACTCTAGCCCTACTTACTAATCAGAATCAACATTTTAGCAAGATTCTAAGGAATCTGTGTGTACATTACAGCCAGAGAAGCACAGCGTAAGAGTATTGATTCCTAACTAGGCCACACGCTAGAATCACTTGGGAACATTCTTAAAAATCCCAATGCCCAGGCTTTACCCCAGACCAGTTGGGTGAGAGGCCCAGGTGACCTCAGTGTGTGACTTCTCTTCTCCTGCAGAAATTTTTTTAATGTATTTTTTTTTTTCTGAGAGAAAGAGAAAGAGAGAGATACAGAACCTGAAACAGGCTCCAGGCTCTGAGCTGGCTGTCAGCATAGAGCCCGACTCAGGCTCGAACTCACTAACCGTGAGATCATTACCTGAGTCCAAGTCAGACACATAACCGACTGAGCCGCCCAGGCGCCCCTCCTGCAGAAATTTTCTTAAAGAGAATTACAGAACTCTAGTCTAGCCACCCTCTGTTTAATACATTCCCTAATGGCCACAGCAGGAAACAGCAATTAGTGAATTCTGTAGTATTTCCTCCACATCATTTCCCAAAGCTTCTTTATGTAAGTAAGAGGTCCAGCCTTCATTACTGGCTTTTAGCAAATTAAAGCGATTTGCATTTTACTAGCATATTCGAATTCCACATACATTGCATCTCACACCAAGACATCACGTTCATTAGAGAGCTCTGTCTCTAATCAAGGCAGAAGGCCTTGAACAAATAATTAGCCTTGAGATTAGAATTACACATTAAAATAATGAATGGGTTTGCTAAGGCCACTAAGAAAAGCCACTGGGGCATTCTGATGCAATGTCACCCCCTATATTCATGGTGTCAGGTCAAATATTGTTGCAGTGAACTTGGTGGCATCCTGTCTTATTTTGGAATTGCTGTTGAGGTGCTAGGCTTTCACGGTACTGATGCAAAGGACTGTTCCTGGGCTAGGCTGTTCCAAACTCCTCAAACATGAAGACTGCCTAGGCTACTTTTTAAAAATACAGGTTTCTAGGCTCCTCCCCATTCTGCTTAGAAGACGGGGACCCAGAAATATGCATTTTAAAATTAAGTACCTGGGGTAGGTACTTTTGAAGAAAGTTTGGAAAACATGGTCTTTGCCTCTTCCGTTAGGTGTTCCTTCTGGAGGAATTTAGGAGTAGGGGTTCTGAAAGCCTGATCTGGAACATGAAAAGTGCATGTGCGTGTACACGCACACACCCATCCCACGTTACACCTTGGTCCTGAGGGGCTAATGCTTGGTTTGTTCCACTGGCCACAGCATAGGGCAGAGGCAGCTGTTGTGCCTGGCCAGGGCCCTGCTTCGGAAATCCAAGATTCTGATCATGGATGAGGCCACTGCTGCGGTGGATATAGAGACTGATCACCTGATCCAGATGACCATCCAAAAGGAGTTCTCCCACTGCACGACTATCACCATTGCTCACAGGCTCCACACCGTCATGGACAGTGACAGGTGAGTGTGGGTGACAGAGCTGGACAGACCCTTGAAAAACAGTAAACACATTATCCATAAGATATCTTCCAGCCAAAGATGCTGAGAATTCAAGTAATGGGTCCAAAATTCTACATCAAGCTAATGAAAGCCAAAAGGGTTAAGGGAAGGGTCTTGAGGGTATAATGGGCAACAGTAAATTAAATGAGTGTGGGAGGTAGAGGCCCAAGCCACGAGAGGCAGACCTTAACCACAGATTTTCTCAACTCAACTGGATCTCAGCAGCTGCCTCTATACTCTAGAACTGAAGTTTTCTGCTTCTTCCAACTCTGACCTCTTACATTAAAAATGGGGGTAGGAGCGCATGGGTGGCTCAGTCGGTTAAGCATCCGACTTCGGCTCAGGTCATGATCTCATGGTTCGTGGGTTCGAGGCCCACGTCGGGCTCAGAGCTGGAGCCTGTTTCAGATTCTGTGTCTCCCTCTCTCTGACCCTCGCCTGCTCACGTTGTCTCTCTCTCTCTCTCTGAAATTTAAAAAAAAAAGTTAAAAAAAATAGGAGTAATGTTCATAATCTTGCAACCTGTTTGGAGAGAACAGTCTCCCTCCAACAATGTATAACTTTAAAAAACTTATGTAAATAGATTTATGCTGTATATATTCTTCCACTTGATTCTTCAGCATTATCTCTGGAATCCACCCAGGCTAACGCAGACAGCCACGGTTCACTCATTCTCATTGCTTTGTTCCCTTTTATAAATGAATTTACCACGACTTAGTACTGGTTGTTCTTATAAATGCCAAGATTTGAGATGCTAAGACCTTTCTTTCTCCTTTGTTTCAGGATAATGGTCCTAGACAAAGGGAAGATTGTAGAATATGGCACCCCTGATGAACTGCTGACAAATTCCGGCCCGTTTTATTTGATGGCCAAAGAAGCTGGCATTGAAAATGTGAACAGCACATCATTCTGACAGTAGGTGCCATGGGCTGGAGAAGGAAGGATTATTCCTTATTTTTTAAAAAAGCTATCACATAGAATTATGTGAAATGTACCTTTTAAAGAAGGCTATTACAGCTTTTGTGAACCTACTTTGTAACTATTATCCTGAATTTTGTGGTAATTACATCTTCCTGCCTTTCATTTTAGTTCTACTACTTGGTATGTATCCTCGAACAAGGTATACTTTTTAATTTATGTAAATGACCTCACTCATATTTGACATATTCTGTTTTTGAGATTCATGCATGTTGATGCACATAGTGAGGCTGGTTCTTTCTCTGCTCTGAAGTATGGCAGTATGTGATTGACACTGTGTATCCATTAAAATTTTTTTTGTTATTAAAAAAAATTTATTTTAATGTTTCATTTACTTTTGAGAGGGAGACACAGAATCTGAAGCAGGTTCTGAGCTGTCAGCACAGAGCCTGACACGGGGCTCGAACCCATGAACAGTGAGATCATGACCCGAGCCGAAGTTGGATGCTTAACTGGCTGAGCCACCCAGGCGCCCCAACAGTGTATCCATTTTAATGTTGGTCAGCAGGGTTATTCCTAGGGTTCCCCATTCCCTTATTATGAACAATAGGGGTAGGAACATTCTGGTATATTACTCCTGAGATACATGTTTAAGTTTCTTCAGGATATAATGTAGGTGGGGTGGGGTATGCACATGTTTACATGCACATATTAGGTAATGCAAATTTAAAACCCTTTTTGTCAATCCGATGAGTATGAATTATTGGTATCTTCCTGGTTACCTGTAAGGTTTCAATATGAGGTTTCCGTTGATTCTTATTCAAGACGTTTCATGTCCTTGTATGCCTTGTGAATTCTGACTGTAAGCTGCTCATTTTATTGGTGGACGTTCTTTGAGGGCTGAGTGGAATCTGAGCTCTCCTAAACAGAACTGGGAAAGTTTCTGCCTGTCATTTGGGGGCATTACCCAGAACCAATCTGAATTAAATTCTCCACTAGGGGCTTCAAACCATACACTTAGTGTGACTTTAGACCACAATCCTGCACAAGGACCAACGCGTGGTTTACAAATTCTGAAGGGAGAGTCCTCCCCTTGACCTAGTGTCAGGTTGGAGACCGACATGTTGCCTTGTTGACTCTATCCCTCATTTACTTGTACGCTGTTGGGCCCAGATTTATCAGAGGGCCTCCTGTATTACCTACAAAGGTCAAAGTCTTCAGGTTTCAGAAGTCACCCAAGCTCTGACCCTTCCTTATCTTCTGGATTTTTTCGTGTCACGTTACTTTGGGGTCAGTATATACTTTACTTCCATTTAGTGATGAAATGATCTAAAATTATCTCCATTTGTTCATTTTAGCTGTTGAGTGAGATGCTCAGAGCCTGGAAATGCCTGCCAGAAGAGAACAGTAGCTGCAAGGCTGGATGCAGAAGGGATTACTTCCTGTTTGCTCTGTTCCCAGCAACACTTTGTCCAGTACTCCTGGGACCAGTGTCCTCAGAGACCCTGGTGGGGCACCTCCTCTGTTTGGTTAGAAGTCTGTCCCAGCAGGCACAGCTATTCTCCAGAGGTAGCAGTGGAGAGGTCCCAGCACGGGGGCGTCCAGTGAGGTTGAACATCATTCCTGGCTTCAGTGAGCAACCTGCTGACGTGAAAATTCCCTTTCTGCTTAGGTTTACCAGAGTTGGGGACTGTTGTTTACAACTAAAAATACTCTCCAGCTAATTTATTATCACGGTCTCTATCACTTTGTCACACAATTTTCTGTTTCGGTCTCCCTACGTTGGTGAGCCTCCTGGAAACAGGAACGATTTATTTTTTGGCATCTCCAGGCACTAGACTAGAGCAAGTGAACACATCTTTTCCAATGTTCAAAATCTTTTTAAAAAAACACAATGGGAAAGATATGTGCTAACGATGCAGCAGTAGAGAAAGAAAAGTTACTCCACATGATACATTGGTACATTTATTCTATCTGTGCCAAACAAACCAAGTTTTTACAGGCCAGTTTTGTACAAGTGCCTTTTGAAATACTCCCGGAAGAAATCTGTTCCATTTAGGTCATAGGATAAGAATGCATTCAATCACAAATGCACACTGATCATGACTTTGCTAATTTTAAGTAAACACTATTGTATAAACTTGGACAGTGGCCAGAGCACTTAGTTAGCTGTAAGTGTGGAGTCTTCCACATAGACACTAACCTGTTTTTTAAAAGGCTTTATGTTGGGGAACTGTGTGGCTCAGTCAGTTAGGCATCCAACTTCAGTTCTGGTCGTGATCTTGCAGTTTGTGAGGTCGGGCTCTGTGCTGACAGCTCAGAAGCTGCTTTGGATTCTGTGTTTCCCTCTGCCCCATCCCCTCTCTCAAATCCTTCTTTTTTTTTTTTTTTTAATCATGCAAATAGATATGAAAAGAAAGCTGAGGTAGCAATACTTACATCAGACAAAATAGAATTTAAGATAACCATAAAGGGAACATTCCAACAAGAAGATATAACTAAAAATATTTATGCATCCAACATGGGCATGGGAGCAAACAAATACATAAAGCAGCAAATAATAAAAGTAACTGATAGTAGTACAATAATAGGAGGGGACTTCAACACACCACTGTAATCAATGGACAGATCACTCAACAGAAAATCAACAAGGAAACTGGACCAGATGGATTTAACAGATATATTCAGAGCATTCCAACCTAAAACAGAACACACATTCTTCTCTAGTGCACATGGAACATTCTCCAGAAAAGGTCACATATTAGGCCACAAAAAAGTCTCAACAAATTAAAAAAGATCAAAGTCATACCAGGCATCTTTTCTGACCACAAGAAAAAATCTGGAAGAAGCACAGCTACATGGAAGTTAAATAACAGGATACTAAATAATAAATGGGTCAACCAAGAAATCAAAGAGGAAATTAAAACCATGGTCCAAGATCTTTGGGATACAGCAAAAGCTGTTCGAAAAAGGAGATTTCTAGCAATATAGGCCTACTTGAAGAACAAACATCTCAAACAACCTAGCCTAACACCTAAAGGAACTAGAAAAGGAACAAACCTCAAACTCCAATAGAAGGAAGGAATAATGATCAGAGCAGAAATAAATGATAGAGAAACAAAACACAACAAGACTGATAAATCGTTAGTCAGACTCATAAAAAAAAAAAAAAGACTCAAGATCAGAAATGAAAGAGGAGAAATAACCAACACCACAGAAATACAAAGGTTTCTAATATTATGAAAAATTGTATGCCAGCAAATTGAACAGCCTAGAAGAACCGTATAAATTCCTAAGAGAAAATATGAACAAGCTGATTACTAGCAATGAAACTGAATGAATAATCAAAAAACTCCCAACAAATAAAAGTGCAGGACCAGATGGCTTCAAGAGTGAATTCTACCAAACATTCAAAGAACAGTTAATACCTATTCTTCTCAAACTATTCCAAACAGAAGAGGAAGGAAAGCTTCCAAATTCATTCTATGAGAACAGCATTACCCTGATACCAAAATCACATAAAGACACGATAAAAAAGAGAAATACAGCCCAAAACTCTGATGAATGTAGAATATTAGCAAACTGAATCCAACAATACATTCAAAAAATCATTCCCTACAATCATGTGAGATTTATTCCTGGAATGTAAGAGGGGTTCAATAGTCACAAATCAACCAATGTTATCCATCACGTCAACAAAAGGATAAAAACCATAGGATCAGTTCAATAGATGGAAAAAAACATTTGACAAAGTATAACATCCATTCATGATAAAAATCTTCAACAAACAGGTTTAGAGGGAACATACCTCAACATAATAAAGGCCATATATGGAAATCCCACAGCAGGGTGGTTTAGTCGATTGAGAGTCCAACTCCCGATTTTAGCCGGGTCATGATCTTACAGTTGTGACATCGATACTCATGTTGGTCTCCACCCTGGGAATGGGAGTCTGCTTAAGATTTTCTCTCCCTCTTCCTCTGCCCCTCCCCTACTCATGTTCTCTCTCTCTAAAAAAAATAAATAAATAAAATAAATAGATAAATGAAAAACCCACAGCAAACATAATCATTGGGGAAAAACAGAGCTTTTCCCTTAAGGTCAGAAAGAAGGTAAGGATGTCCACTCTTACCACTTTTATTCAACATAGTACTCAAAATCCTAACCCCAACAATCAGACAAGAAAAAGGAATAAAAGGCATCCAAATTGGTAAGGAAGAAGGAAAACTTTCACTACCTACAGATGACATGATACTATATAGAGAGAAAATCCTAAAGATTTCACAAAAACACTACTGGAACTTATAAATGAGTTCAGAAAGGTTGAAGGATACAAAATCAATATACAGAAATCTGTTGCATTTCTATATGCTAATCAAGTAGCAGAAAGAGAAATTAAAACAATTCTATTTATAATTGCACCAAAAATAATAAAATACCTAGGAATAGACTTAACCAAGAGGCGAAAGACCTGTACGCTGTACACTATAAGACATGGATGAAATAAACTGAAGCTGACACAAACAAATGGAAAAAGATTCCATGTTCATGGATTGGAAGAAGAAATATTGTTAAAATGTCCATGCTACCAAAAGCAAGCTATAGATTTAATACACTCCCTATCAAAATACCAACAGCATTTTTTTCTTTAAAAATTTTTTTAAATGTTTATTCATTTTCGAGAGAGAAAGAGCGTGAGTGGGGGAGGGGCAGAGAGAGAGGGAGACAAAATCTGAAGCAGGCTCCAGGCTCCGAGCTATCAGCACAGAGCCCAATGTGGGGCTTAAACTCACTAACCATGAGATCGTGACCTGAGTCGAAGCTGGACGCTCAACTGACTGAGCCACTCAGGTGCCCCTCAACAGCATTTTTCACAGATCTACAACAAATAATCCTAAAATCTGTGTAGAACCACAAAAGACCCTGAACAGTCAAAACAATCTTGAAAAAGAACAAAACTGGAGGTATCAGCAGATTTCAAGATCTGCTACAAAGCTGTAGTGATCAAAATAGTATGGTACTACCACAGAAATAGACACACAAGTCAATGGAACAGAATAGAGAGACTAGAAATAAAACCACGATTATTTGCTCAATTAACCTTTAACAAAGGAGGAAAGAATAAATAATGGGAAAAACTCTATTCAACAAATGGTGTTGGGAAAACTGAACCACTTAGTCAGACCATACACAGAAATAAATTCAAAATGGATTAAAGACCTAAATGTGAGATTTTTATGGAAAAATCCTAGAAAAGAGCACAGGAAGTAATTTTTCTGACACTGGCTGTAGCAAAATTTTTCTAGATGTGTCTCCTGAGGCAAGAGAGAAAAAGACTATAAACTATTGCTACTACACCAAAATAAAAAGCTTCTGTGCAACAAAGAAAACAATCAACAAAACTAAAGCCAACCAACTGAATGGGAGAATATATTTGCATATAACATATCCAATAATGAGTATCCTAAATATATAAAGAACTCCTTACAACTCAACATTAAGAAAATTTAAAAATGGGCAGAAGACATAATAGACATTTCTCCAAAGAAAGTGTACAGATGGGAACAGACACATGAAAAGATGCTCAATATCAATCATCTGGGACATGCAAATCAAAACCACAAGATCCACCTAATACCTGTTAGAATGGCTAAAATCAAAAACACAAGAAACAACAAACTGGTGCACAGCCACTATAGAAATCAGTATGGAGGTTCCTCAAAAATTTTAAAATATTATATGATCCAGTAATTCCAATACTGGGTATTTACTCAAAAAAATACAAAAACACTAATTGAAAGCAACATATGCACCCCTATATTTATTGTCACATTATTTACAATAGCCAAATTATAGAAGCAGCCCAAGTACCCACTGACTGGTGAAGATGTGATGTGATATGCGCGTGCGCATGCTGGAATATTATTCATCCATAAAAAAGAATGAAGTCTTACCATTTGCAATATGGATGGACCTAGATAGAGTGTATAAAGCTAAGTGAAACAAGTCAGTCAGAGATAGACAAATACCATATGGTTTCACTCATACATGGAATTTATAAAATAAATGAACAAAGCAAAAAAGATACAAAAATAAGAAACAGAACCTAAACTATCAAGAACAAACGGATGGTTACCAATGGGGAGTTGGTTAGGGGGGTGGGTGAAATAGGTGAAGGAGAATAAAGAGTACACTTATCATGATGAGCACTGAATAAGGTACAGAATTACCAAATCACTATAATGTACACTCGAAACTATTATAACACTGTATGTTAACTACAGTGGAATAAAAAAAGGCCTTATGATGTCTGAAGATATTAAAGTAAAAGACTGTAAAAATACATAAAAGAATTGGCTGTAAGAAGCACTCCATTTCCATAGTATTCCTTTTTACTTCATAGGCAGGCAATAGATTATGCTATACAATTTAACTCTGCAATGTAAAAATCACCTCATTAGGAGAGAAGTAGAAAAAAGAAAAAAATGGGGTGTATGTAAGGCAGAATTTCTTTTATGTAATATAAACAGAAAAATAAAGTTTCAGGAAGAAAAGAAAAATTACTTAGGACTAGTTTTGTTCTTACTGAACCTAAAAAATGAACTAATATAAGAGGTCCTTTCTTCAACTCTAACAATTAAGGCCTTGGCCGCCATATTGGTTGGTCCTCACTGTGATAGCTTCTGGCTGCTCTTCCTGATAACCACTGTCATAGAATTCATACCCACTTACCCTCTCCTTGGCTTCCACTATGAATATTGGTTCTGCTGGAGCGACTGTCTTTGGGACATTTGCTGCATAAGTCCACAGCCACTCACTCTTCTCTGGGAAACAAGTTTGTTAGAATCCATCTATAGAGATTGTCAAGTTATCCACTGGTTGTACCTCTAGACACAGATTTCTTTCCCAATACTGCTGCTAACACCCTTGCCTGCTGGCTCTTTAGTTGTTAGCACGTACGTGCAGGAAAACTGTGATCTGATTTGTCAGAGTTTAACATTCTGGTAACATAAAGATGCCTCCTAGCACCATAGCTATCTGCCTGGCTGAAACCTTAATTCCATTCTGTAAACCAATTACATTTCTGCTAGCTTTTCATTTTCCTTCATCAAACGGTCTAATTTTCCTGCATACTTAACTTCAATGTTAATGGCTGACCCAAATCCTTTTGTTTTAGCCAGACTTAAAGTAGGGGTGTGGCTCAAGGGTCAAATATGGCTGGCTGTTTTTGTAAATGAAGATTTACTGGAACCACCATGCTCACTCCTTTCTGTATTATCTATGCCTACTCTTGGGTTATGTGGCAGAGCTGAGGAGTTGTGACAGACTGTACGGCCTGCAAAGCCTAGAATATTCACTACCTGGCCTTTTACAGAAAAGGTTTGCTGACCCCTATTCCAGAATCACTAGTGTAGCCTGAACTGGATCATGTTTCCATTTCCAAAAAGATAATCTGCCTCAAAAATGTCATGTGATTTCATATCTACAGTAGTCAGAATAATGGTCCCTAAAGATATGTACATCCTACTCCTCAAAACCCATAAGGATTTAAATCCCTTACATATCAAAAGGGACTTTGCAGATGGGATTAAGGCTACTGAGATGACCTTATCCAGATGTGCCCAATGTAATCAAAAGGATCCCCAGAAGACAGGCAGGAGGGCCACAGAATGAAGATGGTGTGAGGGCAGAGACACTGGCAGATGCTATGCTGCTGGCTTTAATGATGGAGAAAGGGGCCATAAGCCAATGCAAGCAGCTTCTAGAAGCTGGAAAAGGCAAGCAAACAGATTCTCCCTTGGAACCTCTAGAAGGAACTGGCCCTACCGACACTGTGACTGTAGCTGAGTGAGACTCAGCTCAAAATCAGTGAAACTGATTTTGAACTTCTGACCTCCAGAATTAAAAGAAATTTGTGTTGCGTAGGCCACAAACTGATAATTTGTTATGGCAGCAACAGGAAACCAATACAAAACCATGCATCCAAGTAGCTCTGATGAAATTGCCAACATTCTCCAACTGAAGTTGGCTTAATGACAATTCACTGATCTTCAGTGAATCCTGTTGGAGTTTGCAGAGGGCTACCCCATCTTTTCAGCCCTGCGAAAAACAGGTTTCAGTGCCCATGCCTGGTCACCCTTTCTATCAAACTGCCAGCTTCTTATTCAGCATCAGCATTTTTTGGAGGTAGTCTTTTCTGGACCTCAGCTGAGAGGTCGTGGGTAGGTCCTTTGTTAAAGTGAGTCACAGTGACTCCACAAGAGGCTGCGACACACCAGCAGTCTCTCTCGGCTTCCCTGATCCTGGACCTGAGGAGTGGCCATGGGAAAGGTGTGGAGCTCGACTCCTCTTGGGTGTCTCAGGAGACAACTAGGCATGGTGGTACACGGGCAGTGACCTGTGACGTGGTCGAAGCCTGTAGACCTCCCTGCCCTGATCTGCCGTGGAGCCCCACGCCTCGGCCGGCTCCCAGTGTCTCCTGCACACACTCTACTGCCGCCCGACCCAGGATGCTCGCTGCCTCCCGGCACACCACCAGAGCTTACCTCTGGGAAGACACTACATTGGCTCCTTTCTCTTTGAGGGTCACCCCTGAGTGGTGTGAGGGAACAGCTTGCAAGGTCTGCAATTTGTTCAACACTCCCTTCTTGACACATGAAAAATACTAATACTGATCTTCAGTAACAACTGCAAGGAAATTCCAGTGGGCCGGGTGAGATAAAGGGCTCTGCTGCACCTAAGAATGGTGGAGGGGGGGGTGGGGGGCGCCTGGGTGGCTCAGTCGGTTAAGCGTCTGACTTCAGCTCAGGTCATGATCTCATGGTTTGTGGGTTCGAGCCCCATGTCAGGCTCTGTGCTGACAGCTCAGAGCCTGGAGCCTGTTTCAGATTCTGTATCTCCCTCTCTCTCTGACCCTCCCCTGCTCATGCTGTCTCTCTCTCAGAAATAAAACATTAAAAAAAAAAAAGAATGGCGGGAGAGTAAAATCTCTTCATCAATACAACGTATTAATACATGGTAAAGTTTAAAACCTTAAGCTGTATGAGGATTTAGAATGATGTGTACAGATCTTGAAGTTTCTTGGTCCTCGGCTCTTATCTGCAGGTGAAGCATCTGCGTCCTTCTAGGGCCTGTTTGTATTCCTGACCCTGAAACAAAACCCACATAAACAGAGTCCCAGCTGCACAACTAATTAAAATGGGGTGACACAAAATTCAATCCTGATTAGAACCACGAACTCCTAGAGCTCACATTGCACAAAAATTCACACACGTCATCTTTTTTGGTTCTCACAATAATTTTGAGAGGAAAACCAGAAATTGGGACTTTATAGATGGCAATTCCCACCACTGCTCTATTCTCCTAGGACTCATGGATGAAACCGCAACTGAAGAGCTGCTTCCAGACAGGAAAGGGAGAAAATTCATGAGAGGAAGCAAGCAGGCAAACCGGATTCAGATTTTCTTCAGTAACATTTCCTTCCGTTGTGTCTGAAACATCTGACACCCTTTCCTTCCATGGTTTCTGGAACTCTTACTTTTCTGACTGCAGAAATCCCCGTTTACAAAAACTGCCTTCCCAAAAACCGAGGACACACTTTACACACTGTACGTTAGCCAATTTGACAACAAATTGTATTAAAAACAAAACACAAACAAAACTTGCCTTGACAGATGGTTCTCAAACGTGAACGTGCACACAAATCGTGCGGGGTCTGCGTTTCCAGCAGCTCCCAGGTTACCGTGATGGTGACGCCGCTGGGCTGAAGGCCACACTTGCAGAAGCCAGACAAGCAGACATCTAGTGTTTAGAACAAAAGATGTTATTTGATAACCCTGTCCCCATCCCAATGGCCTCCCTTTTGCCAGTGATTCCATCATTTCTTCAATTTCATATTCTTTACAGAATGCTTTTCTCTACTCTCAAGCAATCTTATGCCCGAAGCAGTTAACTTTTTTTTTTTTTTTGACTTTGATCTGTCGTCCCTCCCAACCATTCCGTAACGTTTAGCCTTCCCCAAAGGGGCAATCCACCTAAAAACTTATGTGAGTTTACCAGACTCATCAAATCTAAATTCCTTTACCTGGACCTCAAGGCCCTCCAATTTATTACTATGTATCAGGCAGTGTTCTAGCACTCTCCATGTACCAATTTATTCAATCCTTACAGCAACCCATGAGGTGGACAGTGTTACTTAGAGGAGGGAGCTGAAGCATGGGTTGGGTGAGTTGACAAGGTCACAACCCTCTTAAGTGTCTAAAAGCCAGACAGTCTGGCTCCATAACAAGGTGTAAAAACTCAGCTAGAGAACTCAAGTTTAAATTCAGGATTCGTCAAAAACTTGATGTGTGACTTGGGAAAGTCACAATGTCACTAGATCTCATTTTCCTGGTCCATAAAATAAGAGCTGGCTTCACTGATCTGTAAGTTTCTGTACCAGAGCCTACCTCTTCCATCATGTTTTCTATCCCTTCACAGTATCAGGCAATTGGTTCACCCACACATTGTCCTCCCCCTCCCGTCCCCAGCCCTGTCTGGCTGCTGCTCCGAGCCTTGTTACTTAACCTCTAGCACACCGGCGTCCGCTTCTGTAATATCAGGAAGACACTTACCTCGTAGGGCTTCCAATTTAGCGACTTCAGCTCTTCCATTCTGCTAGGACAAACATGCTTAAACAGGCAATCGCCTGCAGCATGGGTGTCTTTTAAGGGTACAGTAATTCTGCTGAAATTTTATTTGACCAAATGAGTTTTTGACTTGAATTCCTTCAGGTAGCTTCTACCATTTTCCAGAATCTGGACATCATTTTGGATTGTCAAAGAGGTACCCTCAGAAACCTGATTAGGTGTAAGCTAAACATGGAAAGAAACCAATAAAACATACTCATGGCCCTTAGAAATGCTTTTATTTATAAAATAACTACTTAAATATAAACATCTCTAAATACAAACACTATTCACAAGAGACTCGTGTTGCTGCCTTCAGACCGACCCACAGACACACGGGGCTACGGGGTCCGCAGGTGTCTCCCAATCCATCAGGAGTTTAAGGCCAAAGGGGCACTTGGAGGAGCAGGGGCTGGAGGAGTTCTTCATTCCCTTAAGACAGAATTCGTAGTTTCTGTTTCAAGGCAGGCTTCCTATCTGAGGCAGACCTTAAGAATAAGAGCCCTCCTCAAATAAACTTTTAGGGGGAGATTCTTTGTGTGAGGATTAGCAAATATTTTCCTGAGGCCAGAGGGAGGTACGATCAGGCACTTTAGAACGTGTTTGGCTTAGACTACGGTCTCTGAAGCATGGAGGTTAGTGGTGAAACAGAAAATGCTTATTTCCAAGTCCAGGGTAAGCTACCTCTGGGGCTGCTTATCCTAATTCACGTAAGATGCGTGCGTTATGCTTTCTGCATCTGCGGGTAGTAGTGTGGATGAAGGAGAAAGGCATCCGGTCTCCCACCAGGCCAGACTGGTTTCTGCTCCCGGTGGAACGAATCCCTCCCATAGGGTTGCTTGAGCTCTGAGCCTGTTCTCCCAAGAAAATCTATCAGTTATTGGGTTGCAGGTGAAGGGCCAGGAGAGATCACACATGGACTTGATAAAGCAGAGGTGGCTGTTCAGAAGGTGTGGATGACCAGACACCTAAAAAGGGAAGAGAAGCTTTCAGATAAAGGCTGAAGGGAAATAAAGACCGTAAACGTTGTTTAAAAAGAGAAAACAACCGAATTTTGCAGAGCCGATTTCAAATGCAGTATTTGAAATAAATAAGAAAAAGATTACAGATCTTTTACAGGTAGTGTTTTAGGCACTTGTAGGGATTAGGGGTGGGCGTGAATGTGTGATTGTGTGCTAAACACTGATGCTCTGAAACACAGATTTGGTACAGTCTCAACAAACTCCTTGCCACATGCAGAGGCACAGTCGAAAAGGGTTCCCAGAGAATTCTCTTCCTCCAGGTCAGGTTCCTGTCATTTGTTCGCGGAGCACAGGACCACCCCAAGCTCAGGACGGTACAACCAGCTCCAACATCCACGGCAGTAGCAGAACTTCCGGCATACGTACGACACTGGTCCTTCTCATTTCCAAAGGCTGACGCATGACTTGCCTCTCTTCTCACGGTCACGGAATCATTCCTAAGCCTAGGGTCCGTTTCAAATTCTAGAAAGTCTAGTGAGCATCAAGACTGACAACCCAGTGGTGGAGAACAAGACTCATCTTGTGCCCCACTGTGCTGTGGTTAAGCAATGCGGACAGGGCCTGTGTCCCAGGAGCAGGTGCCCTCTTGGGGGCCCACCAGAACCCTTCAGCAGAAGGAAAGTGAAGGCAGCAAGGTTGAGCGGGAAGGAGAACAGGCTCAGGTGTATTCAGTTTTGCGGATGTAATTGGATGGAACATAGCCCTTCTTCCCATTAACTTCGGCTAACCACCACTCTGTATTTCCTGTAACATCCTTAAACTCCAGGATCTTGAGTCTTTGATTGGCTGACACACTCAGCTCATTTGGGTTCCGTGCCTTAAAGGTGTAGACAGCAAAATAGACCTGTGAGAGGGCGAGAAAGTGAGTTAGGAAATGGGAAACTGCTTGGAGCAATACTGTCCAACAGAACTTCCTTCAGTGGTGGGCTTGGGCTAGTCCTACATGAGCCAGTATGGCAGCCCCTGGCCACATGTGGCTGTCAAGCACTTGAAATATGGCCAGTAAGACTGAGGCGCTTAATTTTCTTCAATAGATTTTTTTTTAATGTTATTTTCGAGAAAGAAAGAGAGAGCACAAGTAAGCGAGGAGCAGAGAGAGAGGGAGACACAGAATCCAAAGCAAGCTCTGAGCTATCAGCAGAGTTCAATGTGGGGCTCAAACTCATAAAACCCCTGTGAGATCATGACCTAAGCCAAAGTCAGACACTTCACTGATTGAGCCACCCAGGTGCCCCATGAGGTGTTTAATTTTTAATTTTATTTAATTTTAACTACTTAAAATTAAATGGCTACCTAGGGCTGGTGGCTACCATTATGAACAGGGCAGATTCAAAGAAAACCAAAATCCATATCCTTTTACTCTTTCAGAGTTGCCTTCAAGAGCAGAAGGAACCTTCAGTCAACATGGAAGCTGGGTGGTGCTCACTGGTCAGAAGGGGAAGCCAAGAGGCCTGTGGGCACAGGATGAAAACACACCTGAGGAGCTGATGAAACTCAAAGCGAGCCCTTTCAACAAAATCAGAATCTACAAATGGGCCACTTTCTCCTTCCACATGTCTACAAACTGTCCATGGGTGAGCCCAGACCTTGGATGTCTGTCCTGGGCAACGGGTAGTAACAGAATCACCAGAGAAAAGGGCACGCCCTGTGCTCATCTGTAGCACTGAGGAAATGTGGCAGAGAAAGACTGGGCTGAGAAACCGCAGTGAAAACTGGTTCTGGAATCCAGAGCTGGGCAGAAGCAACCACCTCCATAACCTCGGAGTCTCTCAAACAAAGGCAGCCCCTGATGGAGATGAGCTCACAGACAGATGTTATAAAACACACACGGGGCGCCTGGGGGGCTCAGTCCGTAAGCATCCGACTTCAGCTCAGGTCATCATTTCAAGGTCTAAGAGTCTGAGACCCACGTCGGGCTCTGTGCTGACAGTTTAGAGACTGGAGCCTGCTTTGGATTCTGTGTTTCTCTTTCTCTCTGCCCCCCCACCCTCACTTATGCTCTGGCTCTCATTCTCTCTCTCTCTCTCTCTCAAAAATAAACATTAAGAACAAAACAAAACAAAAAGCACACAGAGAAACTCGCTGCTACAAGCGTGTGCAGAGCAACAAGTGAACCAGGTGAACCAGGGCTTCCTCAGCTGTAAACATGAAAGTGACTTTCAAATATGTAGGTTTAAAATACTCAAGATACAAAAGCTATGTTCAAATACATAAGACAAGAATAGGCCATTACAAAAAAGAATGGGAAAAAAATGAACCTGAGCCAGAATGTTATTTCTAAATTCTATGGGAAGAAAAAAATAGCTATTTGACTAAAAACCTAAGTAGACGGGATAAACAGCAGACTTTCTAAGAATCGCCCGCGAGCTGAGCTCAGCCCAGATCCCTGCCTCAGGCGTGCCTGGGACACCCCGCTCCCACGCCTCCCCCTCTTCACATGGTGACCGGGGAGCACTTACCTGGTTGCCTTCTGCCTCACTGCTTTCTGGCTCCTCATTTTTGTCTTCCGGAGACGGGGTTGTTCTCGTACATCCTTTTATGAGGTCTTTTCCCTGCCCATTTCGTCCTGGTAGGGAGTAGCCTACCATTTCTGGGTGCCTGGGGTTCCTGTGGCTCCTGAGGGCAGGGGCTGATTGGTTAATGTCTCTGGCTGCTTCCGCAGAGTCCCATGTCCTGGGCAGAGAGCTGGGGTCTGGGTCTGAAGGGCACCTGGAGAGACTGCTGTCTGAACAACCCAAGTTTAAGGATGCACTGAGAGTTTCTTGGTCCAGTTCCTTCAATGCATCTTGAGGCTGTTTCTGGCAAGACCCTGAGGTAAAGGACACAGCCATGCTGCTGGGGTTGACGGTCAAGGTGCTGCCGCTGTTCTGCCGTGGGAACCTGGGAGAGGAGCTGCTGTGCTCCGACTCGGTGGAGGAGTGACTGCCAACAGAGACGTCCGAGTGGCTGCGGCGGGCGTTGTAGGGTTTCAGGAAGGAGCTGTACACAAAGCCTTTGGTGACTACAGGGAGGAAAAATCAACATGAAGAGCTTTCAGTGGAAGGGATGGCAGGCGGAGTCAACAGAGAAAAAACTATGGTTGAAAAGCTAGGTCAAGGCGCCGGGGTGGCTCAGTTGGTTAAGCATCCAATTCTTGGTTTTGGCTCAGGTCATGATCTCATGGTTTGTGATATCAAGCCCTGCCTGAATCAGGCTCCATGCGTGAGATTCTCTTGGGATTCTCTCTCTCTCTCTCTCTCTCTCTCAAGCTCACTCTCACACATGCTCTCTTTCAAATAAATAAAACTTCAAAAGAAAAAAAGAAAGCCAGGTTGATAGTGTGAGGGACAAAATAAGATGCCTAGAGACAAAAAAGATGAGACATTTCATCCCAATTACGACGTGGATAGAGACACAACTCTGGTTCCTGCCAGTGTGTTCTTGTTACCACCTCACAACAATGAGTGACAGGAGCGGTCGTGAAGACTCAAGAGGAAAGTATGAAAAATGACCACATGTTAAAAAAAAAAAAAATACCACATGTTTGAGAATGAGCATATGAAGAGAATTAACAGGAAGAGAATTAACAGCTACATCATGGAAACAAAGACGAGGAGAGACTTAACTAAGGATGTGTTCACATACACCGACTACAGAGAAAGCGGTTTTAAAAACCATCCTCATAGTGACAGAGCCCCCCACAAACAGTCTCCTGCTCTTTCCATCCGGAGCACTTGAATTCCGCTTCTGGTTTGGGCACGTGGCGGAAATACTGTGAGAACAGTCTAAAGTAGGAAGCGGATTATAGGAGTTAGTATACACACGACACAGGCACGGCACATGTTCACTTTAATAAATTGCCTAAGATGATAACAGAGAGGGACAGTGGCTAAA
>NW_027527853.1:265774-288647 GCF_008692635.1 Crocuta crocuta | reverse complement strand
TGAAGCCAGGTGATTAGGTGCTTAACAAAACTACTAGAAAGGTACAGGAGTAGGGGCTAGGCTCAGCCTGACCGCCAAAATACCACTGCACAATGGCCTACCAGCACAACCTCTACCTCAATCACAGCAGGAACCTGGAGTCAGGAAGATGCTGTTCCAGCTGCCGGCTCCCGGGTCACCCCTGCCAGCGGCCATCTGAGAACCAGGAGGCCCCTTCAGAACTGCTGGCCCCGGGGCAGTGCCATGGCTGCTGGACGCTCACGGGCAAAACGGACCCCTGCTGCAACCCCTCCACTCTCCCTTCGGACGGCTTTCTGAATTTAAGTCTCCTCTGACTGCACCCAGTTGGTGGAACCCAAGTCATATCCAAATCCCTACTGCGAGGAAGTCCTCGGCTAAAAACAAACACTGAAATCCCTGGTCCACAGAAACATTTTTTATAATGTTAAGAAAGAAGGACCTGTCAAGGCAGGGACCCAGAGCATGTCACCTCCGTGCGAGCAAAGACCATCTCCATCTTCACCTTCAGTGTGTTTTCTGTACCTAGAAAACCTGCTGCCACACTTCTGTTCCATCTGCTGAGTGATGGGAGGGGTCCCCAGGGCAGATGGCGAGAGGTAGAGGGTCTAACAGCTGATCTTCAAACTGCGGGCTCCTGCCACCCCCATCAGGATTGAGAAGACAAAAGCCCCAAGGATGGAGCAGCGTCTTGAGCAGCTTGGCTCTTTACTAGGGGTCCTTCTATGAACCCGTCAGTGGCATCACCTGTCCATCACCCCCCTCCTTGTCCTTCCTTTCCCACTTGATGGAAGAGAGAAAATCCACAAATACTTTCAAACTGAGAATGTCACAATTTTCCATTCCAGTGGTGAACAGATGTTTGTTATACAGGCCCACAGTCCTTATTAGAATGCTTACTTGGGGGGCGCCTGGGTGGCTCAGTCGGTTAAGCGTCTTGATTTCAGCTCAGGTCATGATCTCCCAGTTACCGAGTTTGAGCCCCATGTCAGGGCTCTGCACTGACAGTGTGGAGCCTGCTTGGGATTCTCTCTCCCTCTCTCTGCCCCTCCCTCCTCCTTTCTCTCTCTCTCAAAATAAATAAACTTAAAAATAAAAATAAAATGTTGAGGGCCAGATGTGTTTTGGAATTCAGACTTTGAATTTGGGAAAAGTACTCAAGTAAAAGTATACTGCCTACGGCCTGACATCCCCAGCAGCATCTAGGTCAATACCTCATAATTAAACCCATTCATGTTTCTAAATGTAGGACTATTCACATCAAAAGAGAGGCGTAACCATTATAAATAGGCTCACGTCACTTTGTGTGGGTTTTGCTATCAAAGAAGTTCAGACGAGTGAAGGTTCTGGCAAATGAATTCTTGTTTATCAGAGTGTTTTAGATTTGTGGAACGGGGGAGAAAGGATATGGATCAGTATCCTTCTTTTTACTTCTTTAATTCTATACATCCCCTGCCCAACCGCCACCCCTGCTAGAAACAAACTGCAAGCTCTTTTTAAAGCCATTCCTGAGGCACCTGGGTGGCTCAGTTGGTTGAATGTCCGACTTGGGCTCAGGTCATGATTTCATGGTTTGTGGGTTCAAGCCCCATGTCAAGCCCTGTGCCGACAGCTTCACATTCTGTGTCTCCCTCTCTCTCTGCCCCTCCCCTACTCACACTCTGTCTCTCTCTCTTTCAAAAATAAACAAACTTAAAAAAATATTTAAAGCCATTCCCTAGTTAAGAGACAAAACTGCTTGCTAGGGAACGAAAAACTCAAAAGGCAAGCAAAAAAATCCTTTCCTACAGGTTTAAATTCACACACTCACAAAACACATTTACAGAGCTTGGAAGAGGGCAGCTTATTTTGTGGTTCACTTCGAACAGGCTGAGAGGGCTCGGAACCAGTGGGCGTAAGCACCGCCCGGAAGAGCTGTAAAACATGGGGAGATCCTGTAAGGGGAGTAATGGAGCCTCCCCTGGAATTTGTAAAAACAAAACAAAACCAAAGAAAGGTTTTGTTTCAGTAATGACTTGGGCATTACACGGTCTCAAGATGAGCAGAACTTGGAAGGTTATTCTTCTCTCTTAATCAAATACTCTCACATATTTTCTGGCCTAGATAAGATTCAGGTATGGCCCAAAATAACTTTTTTCTCTTTAGAGTTACAGTAATCTGAGGTCTAGCACTCTTACCTCCATTGTCAATCAGCCAGCGGTTCTGACTGCCCATGGGGTCCTTCTTTTTGATCACGCCCACCAGGTCACCTTCCAGAAGGGAGACATCTAAGTCTTGAGCAGCATTGAAGTTCCGTTCCGCCTGGAAGAGTTTTTCAGGGGGGTACCTTGCCAGGAGGGAGGCCCGGAGTTCTTCTGACTGTAGCATGTAACTTGGCTAAAACGTAACACAAGAGATACGATCAACAAACGCCATCCCTGGCCATTATCCCAGCAGCCACATTTAATCCCAACTCACAGGCCGAGTCTCAGAAACGGGGGCAGAGCCAGCCAGCCACTTGCTACTCCCATCGGATGTTTTGGTGCCTGAGTCAGTCCATGTGGCTGGGTAAAACTCATGTTCTTATATAGCTCATGGCTTAGTACCTTTGTAGCTCTTAGGAAAAAAATCAACGGACTTAGCTTTACATCTGTTTATCTTGTGACAAAAAAAAATGTGATTAAAGTGTCACTTGGGGTGCCTGGCTGCTCAGTCAGTACAGCGTGTGACTCTTGATCTCGGCATTGTGAGTTCAAGCCCCACAATGGGTTCCATGCCGACACTGGCAGCGCAGGGCCTGCTTTGGATTCTCACTCTCCCTCCCTCTCTCTGTCCCTACTCTACTCTCTCTCTCTCAAAATAAATAAATAAACATAAAAGAAAACAAACAGAAAAAGTAATAATAAATTTGATTCTCCCCTTTTAAGGTAAATTAATGTCTATGACATATGGAGCAAAGTGTCATAAACAGAGGCAGATCAGTAATCTTTTAGATTATGACCCCATATAATCTGGTGTATCTTACCCTACTTTTCAAAATACAGAAAAACTTAGTTCCGAAGAACTATAACTCCAGGTAAAAAAGCAGTCAGCTGCTAACAGTTTGGGAATGTATCAGATAATTACCTTTTCCAATACATGATCAAACACAGGGAAGCCTGGAAGAATTAATATCCTGAAATCGGTTTCCTTAATTAATTGATCAAAGTATTAATATTAATTAATCCTTTACAAACTCCATCCACTGTATAGACTAAGATCCTAGAGTGCTTTTCAGAGGGCATTGTGAAGGACATATCAAGTGTGAAAAAACTACAGGCGGTCACCAGACAGGGCCAGCAGTGCTGCTGGGGAGAGTGAAGGAAGAAGCCCGTGACAGAGGAGAGAGCTCGAGGACCTTTCCTCTGCATGACTAGATGTGAACTCCTATTAAATCACTAATGTGTAGACAGAGCTGGGTCCATCAGTAATAATGATGACAGCTTATCTGTATGGTGCTCACCATGCGCCAGGCATTTCTAAGCACTTTCTGTATATGATCTCATTTGAACCTGGTAATAACCCAGTGATGGGAGTGTAATAGCCAGGTCTCAGTGAGGAGGGGGAGTCATGGCTAGCACAGCCCGGACCCCTCCCCCCCTCCCCACCCCACTTGCTGCTCTCCACCTGCGCCCTCGCCAGTCCTCCACTCACCAGGCCCAGGAGTGGCTTCCGGGCCGACTGGCGGTCCACGGTTTTCCTCTCAAACGGCTTCCTGGCAGCTGGCAGCGACTCTGGGAAGAAGGTGAACACCTGGAGCTGCTGCAGAACTCTGCTGTGCTCTTCGTGGAAGATGGCGATAAGGTTTCCCTCTCTGCCGGCGACTTTAAGTAACTGGAGTCCGTGGGAAGGGCAGAGGGAGAGAAAGAGGAGACGGCGGCTGAAAGATCACAGGACTGGCTGGGTGCNCCGCCCGCGCCACCCCCGCCCCAGGCCCCGCTGGCCGGCTCTTCCCGGATCCTCAGGGTGGAAAGAGGTGTTTAGAAGCCACAGGCCCCAGCAAGGGATGGGGAATCCCGAGCGTGAGGGGCTTGCCCTAATGACATATTTCATCTCCCTAGATCGAACGATTTCGCAAGCAACCAGGGGTGTGTTCCCAGAAGAACCTCGGAGACTTCACCGCTGGTGGGGGACGGACACACACAGATGGACGACACACGCACACTCACTGAAAGCAGTGGCTTGAGCTGTTCCAGCGCCTGGCGCACAAAGTCGCAGTGGGCCTCGGCGTAGCCGTGGATGCAGTTGGTGAAGAGGCCCTGCGCGTACTGGTGGAACTTGGGCAGCTCGTCCAGCAGCTGCGCGTTCAGAGCCTCGTAGTTGTTCCGCGCCGACTGCAGCTCCTCCAGAGTCTTCTTGTCCTTTAACTTCTCTGCCCGCTCTGTGCAGTTGTAGAAGTCCAGAAGCTTATCAAAGCGCTTCTGCACCAGCTTGTGGGGCCCCGTGAACATGCTAAGTAACTGGTTTAGGGGAGAGATGACGAGCCGCTCTGTCCTCTCCTTCTGTAGGAACAAGAAAGTCACACTGCTCAGTTACTCCGTATCCGGTATCTGTGGGTTTTAACTGAGGTGTAACTGATACATTAGATTCAGGGGTACAACATAATGATTCAATATTTGGATATATTAGTGCATAAGCTAAACCCATGCAGATCAAAGAGTGTTGTATGTATCCAACACCAGACGCACTTGCACGTTCTACAAAAATCTTCAATTTATAACCTTCATCCAATAATTTGCACATGCCAGTTTGCAAAATATGCTAATGCCACCTCAGCTCCACAGTTGATGACAAATGCTGAGTTACACACATTAATGTGATGCTTGCATTGCAACCCGGATGGGACAGTGTGTCTGGGGTCACCTGTTATGTGCACACGTCTATACAGTTTGGATTTAACTGAAAGTACAGTTGATACATCAATCTGAGATACAAAAGCTTTCATACACCCATAATACCTTTTCTAATCATGACTACTTGGTAATACCTTTTCACTTTTCAAAAGATTTTTCTAATTTTTTCAAGAGGGACAGACACTGAGCGGCACTATATTGCCACATAAAGAACATAAACAGGAGGGGGCACCTGGGTGGCTCAGTCGGTTAAGTGTGTCTCACTCGGCTCATGATCGCATAGTTTGTGGGTTCGAGCCCCAAGTATGGCTCTGTGCTGATAGTTCAGAGCCTGGAGCCTGCTTCAGATTCTGTGTCTCCCTCTCTCTCCCTCTGCCTCTGTCTCTCTCTTCAAAAAATAAACATAAAAAAAAGAACATAAACAGGTACTTAGTACATTACTTTTAGTAAGATGCTAATGTTGTTAGAACACCTGCGAAATGAATGCTTTCTTCACCCTAAGCCATTCAGAGATTTCCAAGAAACCATCAAACCCCACCAGTCTCTCTCTTCTCAGGATCAAATCCAAGGTCTCTATTTAGAATTAACCCAGGCAATTTGGCCTTTAGTACCATCTTTGTAAGGAAGTGCAGGCCAAATCAAAGATCCATTTGTTAACTTCTAAACTATTCCTAAATATTCCTTTCTAAGATAGTACTCCTATAGTTGTTTTCTTTGTGAGGAGGTATCAATAGTGATACCAGATGAAATTTCCCACTTTTCCTCTGTCTCTACAAACTAGACAGATCACAGCTAGAAAAAAATCTCTTTGAGTCCCAAAGGCCAACCTGTCCTTTCAACTAATTACAAGCCACTGTTCTGAATATAAAACCCCAATATGAATATAGCTAGAGGGAGACTGGTATTTCTGATGCACACACAGCATGTCTCTGTGGAATTAACTTTTCCACGAGCTGCATGTTAAAGAATCCCAGGAAGAAGGGGCCCTATAAAAAGAGGGCTGAGGAAAGAGTCACTTACAAAATTTGTGAAGAGCTGATCACTGATGTAACGATGCACCTTCTCGAACTGTTCCAAGTCTCGGTGCCCCTTCTCCATGCACACATCCCACATGCTCACGGCAGCCACCACTTTCACACATGCCGATTCCTGAAGCCAGTTAGAAACAAATGCAGTAAGACAAGCAGAACTTGCTAGCCTTCACCATTCATCCTGAGTAGCAGAATGGGACAAAAGGGGCCCATGATTAAAGATTTTCTCTCTAGCACAGTATTTTAGCTTGGAAACAAGCTCACCCTCATAAACTATAATTTATGAGCCACAGAGAAAAGTCTAAGGCTATTAGTTATAGAAAAATCGTGAGGGTTTCTATCAGCTCTTTGGCATTTCTTTATGTTCCTAATTTTAGTTTCTTAATTCATCAAGAGTTAAGTTATCAAATTTGAGCCAAGATGATTCCTGCAGGATCATAATGAGCAATCACTTCTCATCCTACCAGTGTTGGCTCATGTTGTCACCTTCTCAAAGACAACTGGTCACCACCCTTTGCAGAACTACAGCCCCCCTTCCTGCACTCAGGCACCCCAGACTGCTCTGTCCTTTGTCATTGCAAAAATATCTTCTCATGGACAATATAATTTACTAATGTTTGCTTATTTTCTCTATCTCCCCCCAGGCCCCTAATAGCATGTAAGCTCCATGAAGGCAGGGATTGTCTGTTTTGTTCGCAGACTCAATTATCATTGACTGAATAAATGAATAAATAAGTGAGTGCATAGTAAACTCTTCCTGGCTGATCCTGACAGTTTTTACATCCCAGGCTGGTTTTCTCTGGCTAATTGAAACAATGCTGGGTTTTCACCTTCTTTAGTTTAAGTTAAGGGACTGCCTATTATTTCGATATTAACCCAAATATAATCTAAATATACCAAAACTCCATTAATATACTTCAAGGGCAAATGAAGCCCCTAAGCAAAAAACATCAGTGCCTCCTCAGACATCAGTTTGATTCTACTACATTTTATTTCATGGCATTTGCAGACCTCTAGTCTTTAGGTCCTATGCCTATATGTGTAGACATAGCCAGTGTTTTGTCAGAAGGATAAACCGTAATCTTTTTAATTCCGCCTGAGTGGGAGAACAAATGTGAAATGTGATGTCCTCTTATATTCTTTTAAAGAAATGTCATGAGGTCTCAAAACAGTAGTCACACGCCAATGTAGATACCAAAATATAGTCAACGTCCCTCAGCTTATGTTCTTGCCAGCTCTCTCTCCCCCTCAGTTTTATTTGGCAGGGCTTTTCATTTTATAAAGTCAGGGATGAAACTGTTCAACATTTTCTCCCTTCATTTCTGGTTAGCAGTCAGAACCAAACTGACCTGCCCATCAAATGGCTGTCAAGGTTATGTATGTCCCACCCACTGCTATGGAAGGAAGTATTTTAAAAGAGTTGGGGGCTCAGGTATATGCTTGCTACACATTTAGAACACATGGGAAGAAAAAAACCCAATGGGGCGGGGGGATCAAAATTAGAGGGATTGGAAGGGAAAGTCCTAGACCAGGGAACACACTTGGGAGTTGTACCAATATTGGTTTTGCCAAATCTCTCACTTTAAACCAATGTGCTCCTGAAAGTTTTATAAACCTTAATTTTTACCTAATTACATACTTAAAACATGAATGGAGGGAAGCCTAGGTGGATCAGTCGGTTAAGCGTCTGACTTCGGCTCAGGTCATGATCTTGTGGTTCATGAGTTCGAGCCCCACGTCGGGCTATGTGCTGACAGTTCAGAGCCTGGAGCCTGCTTCAGCATCTGTGTCTCCCTCTCCCTCTGACCCTCTCCTGCTCACACTCTGTCTCTCTCTCTCTCTCTCAAAAATAAATAAAGATTAAAAAATATGTTTTAAATAAAAAACATGAAGGGAGATAGTCTATTTAGAAGAAATGTAGGGGCATTTCAGATAATGGGGATCACTCAATAAATGATAACAGTTGGAAAACCAGGTGGAAAAGCAGCACTGTGGATTGCTCCCTCACCCTTATACAGGGAATTCCAGCTAGATCAATAACTTCAACTTTAAAAATGAAATAATAACAATATTAAAACCTGGGAAATATTTATTACCTTGGAATAGGAAAGATCTTTTCAAGTATGACACAGACCTAAGAAGCCATAAAAGAAAGGCTTAGACCATACAAAACTAAAAATTTTCTACATGCAGAAAACATTTAAGAAAACTTAAAAGTCAACAATCTTGGGGAGAAATATTTGTAAACCATCATCTCAAAGGGGTACTTTCTCCAACATATACAGAGGTACCACAAATCGGAAAAAGACCATCAAATCAATAAATAAGTGCCTTGGGGTGCCTGGGTGGCTCAGTTGGTTAAGCATCTGACTCTTGGTTTCAGCTCAGGTCATGATCTCACGGTTTTCTGAGTTCGAGCCCCGTGTCAGGCTCTGTGCTGACAGTATGGAGACTGCTTGGGATTCTCTCTCTCTCCCTTTCTGTTCCTCCCCTGCTTGTACTGTCTCTGTCTCTCTCAATAATAAATAAACTTAAAAAAATTTTTTGAGATAAATAAATAAATAAGTGCCTCAAAATATGGACAAATCAACAGAAAAAGGAATATAATGACTTAAAGATAGGAAAATATCCTCAACTTCATTTACAAAGAATGCAAATTTAAACTATATTGAAATAGCATTTTTAAAAATGTTTTATTTATTTCTAAGAGAGAGAGAGAGACAGACAGACAGACAGCATGAGAAGGGGAGGGCCAGAGAGAGAGAGGGAGACACAGAATCTGAAGCAGGCTCCAGGCTCTGAGCTGGCAGTCAGTACAGAGTCTGACGCGGGGCTCGAACCTACGAACCATGAGATCATGACCTGGGCTGAAGTCGGACGCTTAACCAACTGAGCCACCCAGACACCCCTGAAATAGCATTTTTAACCTATCTTACAAAGAGAAGATATTTTGATTTTGGTAAAACTTTGTGTTAGCAAGGGACGAGGAGGTCCTTTCACACACTACTGGTAGGGGTTTTTGCTGTATAATGTCTATGAAATTTAATAATATCAAAATGTACACGGCTATATGATTTGGCTCAGAAAAGCCAAGACTCTGGTCTTCCTATATACTCACAGATCAGAAAATGATGTATCGACAAGGATGTTCCTTGTGCCACTGCATCTAAAGGTTTGCCAACTACAGTCTAAATGTCCATCAATAGGGGACAAGTTCAATGAGTTATGGCGCATCCATATAATTAAATAGTGTGCAGTTGTTCAAAAAAATTGGCAGTTCTATGTGCACAGGTACAGAACTTCTAAAATACTATTGTTTGCAAAACCCAAGATGCTTAACAGTGTGTATCTCTCTCTCTCTCTCTCTCTCATACTCACACACACACACACGATTATCACTGATGAGAGAAGAAATCTGATAAATGCAAATTGTGTCTATAGAAGGTGACTAGGAGACGGGTTGGAGGAAGAATTATTTTCACTTTTTACTTATCCCTTTGGTATCTTTCATATTTTTACTTTTCTGCTTAATTAAAAAATGACTTCTTTTTTATTTTTTTAGAAAGCAAAGGATTTCTTTTAAAGAAAACTGCTTGTTTCACAGGATGAGATTTTCATATGTGAGGGCCGGGGTATATGATACGTTTCCATAAACAGCATTCTATGAAGTCCATAGGGAATGGGAGATACAAATAAAAAGGGTTCTAGTCCCCAGGGCAGCCAGGTGGCTCAGTCAGTTAAGCGCCTGGCTCTTAATTTTGGCTCAGGTCATGATCTTGAAGTTTGCAATATTCTGCGTCGGACTCTGAGCTGACAGCTCGGAGCCTGCTTTGGATTCTCTCTCTCTCTGCCCCTCCCCTGCTCACACTTATGCTCACTCACTCTCTCTCAAAATAAATAAATAAATAAATATCTTTTAAGAATAAAGTAAAAAAGAAAGGATTCCAGTATTGGCTCTGACCATGACGCAAAAACCGTCTGGCCTCCTCAGCCCCTCCAGCTTTCCAGACCAATTCCTGATTCTAACAACTTTAGGGGCCTTTTGTATAGCAACTGAATTAGATGGAAATCAACATTACTAATAGAAAGCATGCCTCTATGGGAGCCATTCTCATATTATTCGATCTTCAAAATTATCTTGACAAAATGAACTGTGACAAGTGCTTCACAAGTAACTGGACGGAGGAGACAGTAGGAAAAAGGTGGTGGGAAGGATAGAGACGCCAGGGGGAGGAAGAAACTGGGCCACTCTAGAATTAACTCAGCCTACACATCCTCCAAATGCTGTCACCTCTTAAATGACCTACAGGACTCCCAGGAACACGTATGTCAGGGCACAGTGGTCATTTGAGTCCCGATTATTTTCCACATGCATTCCACAATATGCTGGCGAGCAGAAAAGCGGACGGGATTACACCCTATGCGATTCTCGGCGGAGCACTGTCCTCACTCACCCGGATATGCTGGAGGTAGAGAGACAGGTCTCGGATAAAAGATTTGATCAATCTTTCTTGCATTCGGAAGTTCTTTTCAGTTTCTTCAAATGCTTCATCTTTTATCTGTTCATAGTAAACAAGTGCTGTTAGCAGATTTGCATTCTCCTGCCATCTATCCAGGTGGCAAAAGTATCTTTCTTAAAAATATCTTTTATCTAAATTTTAAACCTTTGAGGTTTCTCCAAATCATACTAATTGAATCGAAACACCTCTACGTGACCTTGTAAGGTCTCCAAAAAACACAACAGGCCCTCGTACCCTCACACTTTGCTCTCTTCCTGTCCTGGAGCCCACATTTGTTCCCCCTGGTACCCTGGCTTGAGCTGTCACTTTGCCTGGGATGCCCTCCCCTTCCCTATGCCCAACTACCCCCCTTTCTTTGAGGCTTAGATTAAATCTCTTGTCAACATGAAGCTCACCCTCATGCAACTCCTGTTTTAAGTACTACGGATGCAGAAAACAAACTGCAAAACTTAACAGCGGACTCTTTTCTAGCTGCTGTTTTCCACTGATTGCATGCTGCATATATGGTGTGCTAGAATGAAGCCTGGTAGCTTCAGATCCACTCTCAGCAACGTGGATGACCGGTTTTCAAATTACTCAACCTCTCAGACTTTGTGTTTCTTTATTTGTGACATGTGGTGTTGAACGATGGTGATCTCTTAAAGCCCTTCTAGCTTCATGTCTACAATTTTGTCTCCCCAAATAGATTATAAGCTCCTCATGGGTGTCTAAAACTGCACTGTGATATAGTGACCTATTTGGCCCGATTTGCCTTTGTACACATTGTAAGCGACTCGCCAAGGCACGGCCGGGGGGTTGGGTAGATGGGGGGGATTCACATACACAGTGGCCGCAGGGTCCTGTATCCACCAGCTGACAAACACCAAAAGAGGTACTAAGTGTGGAATCATGCAATCGACACCATGCAGGCCGCCCCGGGGAACCCCAAAATGCTGCCGAAGATGTATTAAACCTTCAAGTGAGGGGATCTCACCTGTGGAGCAAAGCCAGTGAGGTGCTTCAGGTGACTGCTCACTCGGTTGGATTTCTTGATGATGGAGTGGATGTTCAGTTTGGAAATTTTCTCCATGAGGCTGTCTTCATCACCTTTTCGGTACTTGAGGACTAGGGAGTGAGTCAAGAAAGCCCTTCTCTGAGCATGGACAGACTACAAAATGAGCCACAAAATGAGATCAACAACCCAAACTAGAGCTAGTGCTTGTTTTCAGTGAGTCAGTTTTGTCTCATAACTGACTAGAGACAAAACATGAGTAACAATCACCATTATGAATAGACGGGATACTTGACGAATCACAGAGAGAGACTGTGTGAACTAGGAGTGGTTAGGAGGAAAGGGAGCAGAGGGGTCAGGAGAAGAGTCCAAGATTTGGAGTCAAAGAAACCTGTGAGCTCAATGCCTGGGAGTACATCACTTCATCAAGGTGTGGCCTTCCATAACTCAGTTAACTTCTCTGAGTCTCACTTCCTTCTCCAATAAAATGTAGAAAGGAACACTACTTGCTTTCTAAGGCCATCTTCAATGGTCTCATGTACAAATGAGATGTATTACTTATTTTAAAGTTTATTTTTTAATTTTAAAGTGTATTTATTTATTTTGAGAGAGAGCAAGCAGGGTAGATACAGAAAGTGAGGGAAAGAGAGAGTCCCAAGAAGGGTCTGCACTGCCAGCACAGAGCCCAATGCAGGGCTCAAACTTACGAACTGTGAGATCGTAACCTGAGCCGAAGTTGGATGCTTAATGGACTGAGCTACCCAAGCATCCAAGATGTAATTTAAAAAAAAAATTTTTTTTTAATCTTTATTCATTTTTGAGAGAGAGAGTCAAAGAGACAGACCGAGTATGTGAGTGGGGGAGGGGCAGAGAGAGAGGGAGACACAGAATCTGAAGCAGGCTCCAGGCTCTGAGCTGCTAGCACAGAGCCCGACACAGAGCTCAAACCCACAAACCTTGAGATCATGGTCTGAGTCAAAGTCCAACGCTTAACTGACTGAGCTACCCAGGTGCCCCCCAAGATGTATTTTTTAAAAGTTTTATTTATTTTGAGAGCAGGGCTCAATCTCACAATTCATGAGATCATGACCTGAGCCAAAATCAAGAGTTAGAGGCTTAACCGACTGATCCAGCCAGGTGCCCCACAAATGAGATGTTTATATCCAATTGTCCCACACAGTAAAATGCTATACAGGAGTCACGTGATTACATACTATGTCATACCTTAGGCACAATCTCTAGAAAAGTTTAGAGATATCAAAAGTTGTAAGAAGACTGGAAGGCACCATAAAGGCATGACATTGATGAAGATGAAGATGAAGATGACATTACATTGGGAGATATGAACCAAGACAAAGGGCTAGATGGCCCAAGGGCTTGAACAGCACACTCAACATTACATACCAGTGTGGGTATTGAGGTGGAAATAGAAGGCAGAGAAAGAGGTTATACTATAGATTCTTTGAGGATATGACTAACAAATCAGTTTAGCTGGGTCAACACGCATACTCATGGAGTGTTCAAATTAGAGCCTCATAAGAAGTTTGATGAAAAGAGAAAAGAAATAATTTGGTTCATTCTACATAATGAAGAATGCGTTGGGTGGTTTGGCAACTGACTGCAAAGTGTTGGGGCGGGGCTCAGACCAGAGAGGAGTCATGTGAGCTAGATACTGGGCAAACTGGGGTTTTTGGAAAGATGATGAAAATTCCTAACTGAAGTGGAGGTAGTAAAACATCCAACCCGGCATGCAGGAGAACAAATCTAGGCACGAGTAGAAAAGGACTGCCTTCAATAAGCTGAAAAGGCAGTCACCAGTCACCTGCAGAAGCCGCTCTCCAGTCTTCATATCCTTGGGAAAGACTGACTGCTCTAAGCTTGATCACAGATGCCTTACTTCCACTGCTCCACAGCTATACTTATGTTATTACTTTTTTTTTCATACTTCATTTCCCCCAAATGGTGCCACCATTTCTTCAGCACAGCCCTATTACCCACTCTCTGCCTTGCCCATCTCTGGTGAAGTAATAATTCTTTTTGATTAGGAGAGCATTCTTGAGGGCATTCCTCCTTTCCAGCAAGTATGCTTTTCTTACCCAGGTCCTTCCGACGTTTATATTCATTAATGTTAACATTGATCTCCTTGACTGCCAGGACTGCGTTGGTTAAGGGCACTTTATCGGGGTGGGATTCTGGAGTGGAATTCAGCAACTCCATTAGCAGGAGTGGATAACGCATTACCCTCTGGACCGGCTTGATGAGGAAGGAGCCCAGGTTAATGTAATTTGTGCATCCCCTGTAAGAGAGGGTAAAACAGAGACTTTTAATCAACCGTCAATAATACAGGGCCTATTGGTGGTGTCTGTGATTCTTAAAAATAGATAGCTGTGTTCTCTCACCCTCCTTTCCAATTTCATTCATTCAACGAATATTTTCTGGGCATCTAATAAATACCAGGTACTGTTCTACGTGCTGAGGATTTAATAGTGACCTGTCCTGGTGGAAGGAGACAGGCAATAAACAAACATTCATTTGTTAGGAATGAATGTTCCCACTTCATTTGGTGGGAAGCACTATGGAGAAAAATATAGCAAAGCAGGTCTACTCCTAGGTTTCTGTCTATAAAGGAAGAAAAATCAAGAAATAAGCTTGTGCATCAAGGGCAAGGGACTTACCATTCTGTGTACAGGCTCCTACAGGGCGGCGAGCATGAAAAGAAAACAGACAGCTGCTTAGAGGTGATACTAATGCCGATTTTCAATTTCTCGGAATATATTAGAGTTCAACTAATGCCTATCAGATGAGCAGACAAAAAGAAATCACATGGGATAAAAGGAAAATTATAAATATCTATGGAGGCATATCCAGTTCATTAAAAAGTTAGTAAGCCCCTAACTTCACTCTGATCTACTTAGACACACATTATATCCTTATAACCTGCCTCTCTAACTCTGGGAAAATCTCACCTGAAGGTCAAGAATAAGTGAATTTGGTCTTCTTACCTCTGCTCTTGTGTATTTGGACCAAACTATCTTCCTGGCTGCTTCTTACCTGAACATGCTAATTTAATACTTTTGTATCTGTAGACACAAAGCAGGAAGCCACTTCAGATTTTCAAGGGAAAAGAGAATATGAGAGAAGAGCAAAAGACATAACAGGGCGTTAGGTTTAAAATAAGATGGATGTCACAAGAAGTCTAGACATATGCATGCAATGACTTCTACAAGGCAGAACTAAAGAATTATGATGGAAGTGAAGTAGACAAAACTCCTACTTGAGATCAGCCAAGGAGTCCTGAAGATGCTTCTGGATCTTCTCATCCTTCTCATATATTTCCAGCAGTGAAATGGCCTCATCATGATTCTGGCAGTAAACCTTGTACGTTCCCTCAAGCTCATCCCGGTGATCAAGAAACACGGGACCTTTGGAATATACATAAACATACAGTGTGTGCCGTAACTTTCTTCTCAGTATCCTCAATGTAGAGTGGATAACCAAACTTTTGTCAGTTAAATCTTATCACAAGAAATAATGGGACTAACCATCCAATTTATAAGAAATTGCCATGAACCATCTCAAAATTATACTTATTTAAAGGAAAAATTAAGGGGCGCCTGGGTGGGTCAGTTGGTTAAGCGTCCGACTTCGGCTCAGGTCATGATCTCACAGTTCGTGGGTTCGAGCCCCGCATCAGGTTCTGTGCTGGCAGCTCAGAGCCTGGAGCCCGCTTCAGATTCTGTGTCTCCCTCTCTCTCTGCCCCTCTCCCACTCATGCTCTATCTCTCTCTGTCTCAAAAATAAATAAACTCTAAAAACATAAATAAATAAAGGAAAATTTAAGAGAACCACGTCATCATGTGTTTCTTTTTTAGAACACAGATGCGCGTGCGCACACACACAGACACAGCTGGTCCCGGAAACTGCCTCCAGTCCCCTCTCAGTCAGGCAGAGTAAGCTGTTTGCAAGGGTTCCCCATAAGTATGTGATCAGAACTGCAAGGGCCCTTCACTGTCTGAGCCCCAGGAAAATCACCAGAGTGAAGACATTCTTCCACAGCAGCAGTTTCTAACCTTTTCTTTGTTCATGAATTAAATACATGGGACTAGAAGTTTATTACAATACCTACAATATAAAAAACCCCAAATCTGTGATATCACATGTGTACTCCTTTATAAAGCACTGAACAGCAAAATGTAGCTATGAATCTAATAATCCCCATAATTGCTCTTCCTCTGCCCCCTTTCCTTGGTTGTTCCTGCTTCAGCCTGTACAGCTCCGCAAAGTCCTCTCAGCCCTGTGCTCCTCTCCTAAAACATGATCCCACTTACGGCTTCCCTAGTAACTATTTCTACCAGCTGCTCAGGCAGAAAGCCGTCTATGGAACCCCATCACATTCTCTACAATGTTCCCTCTGTTCCATCTATGTGCTGTCCTATGGAACTGTCTATTCTGACAGATCAGTTTTCATTTATATTAAATCTGTGTCATTAATTACTGCTCCTTTCTGTGAGAGAAACTCGACTTCTTCATAAACATCCCACTCACGCCGCCCTCCCCCGGGCAGCCTCCTTTCGGTCTATTTCTGCAGCTCAGAAGGCACAGCAGCAGAATGGCTGGCTGCATTCCTGACCTTCAGGGCCACTTTGCAAGCCCTGAGCCATCCAGGCCTCTATTTCCAATATCTACTATCTACTTGCCTTCTTTTCCTCTGTCATTCCTTCGTACACCTGTCCCTGCTGACATTCCCAGAACCTTCACTATCACGCTGCTGCGGATGCACACGCCTCTATTCGCTGCTTTTCAACCTCCCTGATAGGCACTATTCTATATCAATCGCCAACTAGCAAAGCTACATCTTAATTTCCAGGGTCCTTCAAACTGGGGGGGTCACAACCCATAGATGGGTCATGCAATCTACTTTGTGGGTCATGATCAGTAGTTTGAAGAAATAAAATGGAATAGGAAAGAAAGTATCAGGAAACAGTGACCATAGTCAAAGTACAAACATAACTCACACTCTCACACACACACACACACACACACACACACACACACACACGAATCCTGGGTCATTATGCAAAAGATTTCTTTCTGTGGGACATGTTTAAAATTAATATTAATACTGTCACACTAATTGGCTAAAAGCCCCACAGTCCCTTTCCCTTTCCTTCTGGAGGGCAAAGCCATGATTCTGTTGCTATGTCCATTTCTCTCCCAGGTGAGTCAGGTAAACACTGCCTTGTCTAAGCCATCATGATCCCTTTCTCCTTTCCAGTATCAGTTCAGGCACATGCATGTGACCCAGGTCTGGTGAATGAGAAATAAAAAGAAATCTGACAGGGGAGTACTGGAAAAGTCTGGCTCGCTCTTCGATAACAGAGGGTTATTTTCCTTCTGCTGGATGTTGTCACGTATGTAGTGGGATGACTAGAAATGTGGTGGCATCTGGTGACGATTCCAGGAAAACAGCAAAATGATAGGATGTCCCTTCCCATGTGGTACCAGAGCCGATCTGTATGAGCAACAGAATATGGCAGAAGTGACCGTATGACATATCCAGGATCAGGTTAGAGAAGACATTGTGGGGTCCCAGCTTGAGCTTTCTCTCCCTCTTGGATCACGCACTGGGGACAGCCAGCTGCCATGTCATGACGACAGCCCATGGAGAGGCTCACAGGATAAGGAACCAGGGCCTGAAGAGATGAGTGAGCTTCCTCGGAAGTGGATCTTTGAGCCCCAGATGACAACAATCGAGGCCAACAACTTGATCCCAACCTCATGAGACCCTGAGCCAGAACCACCCCACTCACCCACTCAAGGATTCCTCAGCCACAGGCACTGTGAGATAATACATGTTTCTTATTTAAAGCTGCTAAGTTTTGGTATAATTTGTCACACAGCAACAGATAATACAGTTCCCTTGTTTATTAAAAATAGATCACTGTTTTTCAAATATTTTTTGACAATAACCCACATGAATAAAAACATTTTAAATCATGACTCGGTGTACTTAACATGTAGAATTGAAATAAGAAGTAAGTTTCAAAAACCTGTAGCTGTGCTTATTATTTATAGTACATTCTGGTATTTTCTATTTTATTTTATTGAAAAAAGTACACTGGGTGCAACTTACTGTATCAATCTCATGACCCACTAGTGGTTTGCAACCGTCAGTCTGGAAACATCAGACCATGTGACATCTGAAACATCGTCTATTGCTAACATCCTGTGCCATGTCAAAGCAGGGGGCCAAATAACCTTTGAACTAAGTAACTAAACCTTCATTTACTAGCAAAGCTTCATTTTCCCATTTAGTACCAGCAAGCCTTCTTCACCTCCTACCTCCTGTCCATAAAGTTAAAAAAAAAAGGGGGGGTGGGGGTGGGGGGAGTTGGCATTGCTTCTGAAGCAAAAGCAAGAGCTCATACCTACGGCATCGCTTATTTCCAGATCAGCCAACAACTGCTTTGAGACCTTAATCACCATATGCATGTTTCCAAAAAGTCCTTCAAAATCAATGTTTGGTATCTGAGAATGGGAAACAAAATGCAAAGATGCATGGAAATGAAATTAATGACATATCATTCATATTAGGAACATCTTCAGGATGGTACAAAATTGTTCATCATCTTCACTCAATGTCACAAAGTTCCTAGAATAGGAATGTGCCAACATTCTCTTTAGTGTCACTTGTCCTTGAGCCACTAACTCTATGCTGCTTTACTCCCCTCCCCCACTACCTTAGTAAAATGACTGTGTTACCAATTTGGTCCATAATTATATTGGGATACAAATTCTCACTCAGTACCCAAAATTGGATGGCAGTGCCCACTTCCTATACTAGTTCTCAGGAGTGAATGCTCCAGAAGTACAAACCCAAGCCAAGCCCAGATGGTCACATAACAAACAGTAAGGACAATAAATCCCCAGGGTGCTGCTAACTGGTTTTGCCTACCGCCAGCATCTAGACAAGTACCTGGCACACACGCCACAGTCAAGGCTTCCTGAATATGCCCTGTACAGTCAGATGCTGGAGACCCATCACCCCTCACCCCCAGACTGCATCATATTATCATACAGCCTTCCCAACAAAGTGACACTCTAGACTGCCTAGAAGTGTTTTCAGCAGGAAACGTCCTGGGAGTCACTGTTTACGGACTGTAAGCCTGGTAAGCTAATAGTGGGCTTGAGTAACAGGATGCTGGAACGGTAAGTTGACGACACACATATGTTGGGACCCTTGAATTAAGAACAGGAGCAGCAGCCACAGACTTTATTTGAAACCAGTAACCCTTGTCGGGGAAGCACCCATATCCTAATGCTCCAGGCCTGGAGAATCCCATTCAAGGTAAAGCAAACCTCCCACAGCTCCCACCTGTGCCTGCTGCAGGGGCACCATGATGTGCTCAATGCACATTTCCAGATCCCGAATGTAGTCTCTTTCCGTCTGCAGAAGTTCTTCTATCACCTTGGCTCTCTTCTCCAGCATCCTCTGCTCTGGGTTTTCAGTGTACACAGACCCAGGAGGGGCCACCGGTGATGAGGACTGGGAGGAGAGGAGCGTCATTTCTAGAACGGAAGAGAGAACTGGTCAGCAGTTCTGGATGTTGAAAGCAAGACTCTTCAACCGTTGAAGAGTCTTGATTTAGGCTGAAAAGAACACATTCCTTGAGAACTAAAGTCTCACACCTGTCAACCATCAGGAATTCTGGTGACACCATCAGTTCTTATCATAAACAGGTGAAGGGCTGAGAAAGCCATCCCTATAGAGAGAACTTTTCTCACCTGGGTGATAACATTTCTAGAATTTGTCCTAAAAGGAGTAGCTAGCCCATTTTAGGGCGAACCTAAACCTCTTGGGAAAGAGACTCAGAGAAGTGCGGTTCTCAGAAAGAATTGCTTTCACTTCCTTGGGTATAAAACCCAATGCATGATGTCAGCAGCAGAAATACTAAGCGGAAGTCAAAAACATTGAGATAGCACATTAAAAAGAATACTCTGGGGAACATAACAATGCCAACAAAGGAGAAGACAAGAGTTGGATAGGAATTACCTGAGAGCTGGGTGACTATAGGGCCTACCATGCTCCAGTCACTGTGATAGAGGATTAACATATACAATAACATACAAAAATTATTTAGATTCCCCCTATCAAAACATTAATGAAGACTGGAGCACCCTGTTAGGTCAAATGCCCAAGAATACAAAGGTAGTCAAAAGATGAAGTTCTTTTTAATGGTATCATCAATCAAAAGAACCTCTATAGAATTACACTGCATGATCTAAAAATTAAAACAAATATGTACCTTGTCATTAGCTTTTACAATAACATATTCATTAGATACAGATGATGAGTTATTTATAAAGATGGGATGGCATTTGCTCACTTAAAATAAACATTAAATACTAAAATAAACAATTGAGGGGCACCTGGGTGGCTCAGTTGGTTGGGCATCTGAGGTTGGGCATCTGACTTTGGCTCAGGTCATGATCTCACCGCTTGTGGGTTTGGGCCCCGCATCGGGCTCTGTGCTGACAGCTCGGGGCCTGCAGCCTGCTTCAGATTCTGTGTCTCCTTCTCTCTGCCCCTCCCCCACTCACACTCTGTCTCTCTCAAAAAATGAATAAATGTTTAAAAATTTAAAAAAATAAATTAATTAATTAAACAATCGAAAAGAATTCTACCAATGAAGCATTCTCCGTTCAGTTTATTTCAAATTTCTTTTCTTTTATTTAAAATTTTTTTTTAATGTTTATTTTTATATTTGGGAGAGACAGAATGTGAGTGGGGGAGGGGCAGAGAGAGAGGGAGATAGAACTTGAAGCAGGCTCCAGCTCTGAGCTGTCAGCACAGAGCCCGACACAGGGCTTGAACTCATGACCTGAGCCAAAGTCAGATGCTTAACTGACTGAGCCACGCAGGTGCCCTTGTTTTAAATTTCTTAAGATCCACTTTAAAAAACCTACAAATCTGGTCAGTAAATATGCTAGTCTGAGTGTGATCACAAGAATATGTTTACCAGATCTGAGAAACAAAACACCTAAGTAGTGCTTGCTTATACTATTTATTGAAAACTAGGCTTTCACATCAGATTTTAATCTCCAAAAATCTTCCCTACTGCCTCTTCTCTAAGAACTTAGGAATTCCAATGTTTAAAAAAGAATACACCCAGATTCCAGTTTCTAAAAACGACTCTCCACTAAAAAAACAAAACAAAACAAACAAAAAAAACCCAGAATTCTTTGGAGAAATGTCTAATTACAAGACAGGCAAAGAAAGTACAGATGAACCTGAAACATCTAACGGCAGAAAGTAAGAAAGTGCTCAACAAAATGATGTAGGCATTTCAAAAAGGTTTGAAGTGGTTCCTAATGGCCAGATCTGGTAAAATCTGGGTATCAAATAAGCACAGCAATGAACTACAATCCATTGACTAAAATAAGAATCCAAGAGTTCATATTGACAACATGTAAGTACATAAATAAATGGGGCAGAAGACATGTTTTTTCTTATGGTATAATGTCAACTAATAAATACAGAAGAAATGATGGGAGTTAGAAAATCATCATTTTGTAACATCAGAATAAAATTTGGTCCAGGAACGAATCTTCAGTGGATACTTCTGGTGTTGGTGGCGAGTCTGATGATGATCAGGATATTTGCAAAGTTTTGAGTTAGTTATTACAAATTACTTCTTAGTTACAAAAATGAAAAATAGTGACTATATATGGTGGAGAAAGGGAGAATATGATAACTGAATAATCAAAATTCATGTCACCAATAAGGGATAAATAGACATCATGTTTTTCCATTTGTCATATCTGGAAACACAATATCCCTTATGTGGTATCCAGTCAAAAATGCATAATCTGAGGGGTGCCTGGGTGGCTCCGTAGTTTAAATGTCCAGATTCTTGATTTCGGCTCAGGTCATAATCTCAGTTCCTGAGTTCAAGGCCCGTGATGGGCTTTGCACTGACAGTGGGGAGGCTGCTTGGGATTCTCTCTCTCTCTCTCTCTCTCTCTCTCTCTCTCTCTCTCTCTCTCTCTGCCCTTCTCTGTGCACTACTCTCTCTCAAAATAAATATTTTAAAAATCTGAAACAAATCTTGAGGAAAGATCAGACAAACCCAAACAGAGGATTTGCATTCTTCAAAATGTCATGTTATGAAAGACAAAAAGGGGCACCTGGCTGGCTCAGTTGGTGGAGCATGTGACTCTTGATCTTGAGGTCAAGTTCGAGTCCCACACTGGGGGTACAGTTTGCCGCCACCACCCCCCCCCCAAAAAAAAAAGAAAAAGAAAAAGGAAGCCTGAGAGACAGTTCCCAATCAAAGATAACTGAGGAGGGGCACCTGGGTGGCTCAGTCAGTGAAGCATCCAATTTCAGCTCCGGTCATGATCTCATAGTTGGGCTCAGGTCATGATCTCACGGTTTGTGAGTTCGAGCCCCGCATTGAGCTCTGTGCTGACAGCTCAGAGCCCAGAGCCTGTTGCGGATTCTGTGTTTCCCTCTCTCTCTGCCCCTTTCCCTGGTCATGCTCAGTCTCTCTCAAAAATAAACAAACAGTTTAAAATAGGCTAAAAAAAAAAAAAAGATAACTGAGGAGATGACAGACAAATGCCATGTGTGATTCTGAACTGGATCCTGATCTGGAGATCAAACTGCTACAAAGGACAAAACTAGTATAATAGATGGAAGTTGAAATCTAGACTGTAAATTAGATAAAGTATCAATTCAGTGAAAAATGTCCTGAAATGGTAAATCTATATAGAACATCCATGGTTCATACAAAATACACACTGAAGCATACGAAAGGACATGATATACGCAACCTACACTCAGATAGTCAGTAAAGTATGTGTGCGTGTGTATGTGTGTGTGGAGAGAGAATGAACACAAAAACACAGCAATATGTTAAACACTGGTGCATGGGAATAAAGGATACAGAGGTTTTTTTGTACTACTGCAATAATCTGTAAAGTTTGTTTTTCAGAGTAAACAAAGGACACAATGGAAAAATGTCTTTCTTGAACTTTTTTTGGCAGAATGAATGACAAAATTTCAAGCATAACTCTTAATTCACTACAGTGCTAAATCATAATCCTAAACTAATTATACATTTTCAATAGCCTTGTTTTACACTTTCTTTGCAATTTCAAGCAATCAAATCTCAGTCTCAATTATGGTTTCATGAGTGGCAAGTTGAGAAGAGAAACTTATTTTTAAAATTAATGATCTTTGGAGCACCTGGCTGGCTTGGTCAATTAAGCATCCAATTTCGACTCAGGTCATGATTTCATGGTTTGTGGGTTCAAGCCCCTCATCAGGCTCTGTGTTGGCAGTGCAGAGCCTACTTGGGATTCTCTCTCTTTCTCTGTCCCTATCCCATTGCTCTCTCTCTCTCTCTCTCTCTCTCTGTCTCTCTTTCGAGCTCAAAA
>NW_027527853.1:264946-265746 GCF_008692635.1 Crocuta crocuta | reverse complement strand
GTGGCTCAGTCTGTTGAGCATCTGACTTTTGATACAGGCTCAGGTCATGATCTTACTGGTATGAGAGGAGACCCACATCCAGCTCTGCACTGATAGCACAGAGCCTGCTTGGGATTCTCTCTCTCTGCCCCTCCTCCACTCTTGCAAGCTTTATCTCTCTCTCAAAATAAATAAATAAACTTTTAAAATAATATTAAAAATTTATTATCTTTCTTATCTAAGTATAATTGACATACAACATTTATACTAGTTTCAGGCATACAACATAATGATGTTATTTTTAGAAGAAACTCATTTTTAATATAGGGCTAAAAAGTTCTGAAAGGAAGAACATTAATTGAATCCCTATCACATGCAATGAGCTTTACATATTTATGTCCCTGAACTTATTTAATATTCATGCCAAAACTCTGAAGTTGTATGATTACTCGATTTAACAGAAAATCTGAGTTTTGAGAAGCTGACCCACTTGTCCCAGGTTATGTAGTAGTAATGGCAGTTCCGAAATTTGAATCTAAATATGTCAATCCAAATCCTATGCACTTACTCCTGTACCATTTTGCCTCCGAAGCCTGGACTCTCAACCAGAAAAGGTCAGGGGTTTGTTATTTGTTTCAAATCTTGAAAACTCTCTGGAAACTATTCTACCTTGGGAATCAAAGCTCTCTTAATTATTATAGTTGAAGGCTTAAAATATCACCAAGTACTCATCAATCAAATGCCAGCAACCTACACTAAGAAACTCAGATTTGTATTAAAAGAGAAAAAAAGAAAGGGTAACAATTCTTTTAAACTACCAG
>NW_027527853.1:194639-264437 GCF_008692635.1 Crocuta crocuta | reverse complement strand
GAGGTGATTTATAAACCCTTGGCCCGCCTTAAAAAAACAAACGAACAAAAAAACCCAACACAAGAAGTCTGTAGCATGATTTAAAAATCCCTGTGGGATGTATCTGCAATTCTGACAAAACTATTCTACATGCTTCTGAAGATGCAGAAGACCCTCAAATTCTAAACACATATTAATTCTCAGGATTAAGTCAAACTAGAATTACCTAGCTTGAAATACTCCAAATGTAAAATTCTTTTATCATTCCAAATATTCATTCCTAAGGAAAAAGTCTGATCTAAAATTTTAGTGTCTGGGACGATCAAGAGAGAGAAGGTGGCCTGGCTGCTCACCGAGTGAAGCCTGCACTTCCCTCCTCTAGCTGGGCGGCCCGGCAAAGTCCTCTCTTTACCTCTGCGCCTCAGTGTCCTCATCTGTAAAGTGAGGGTGATAACGCTCACTTTGCCAAGCTGGTGAGGGAATAAACAAGGTAGTAACCTGACCCAAGTTAGTTCTTTTCCCACCTGGGGCCAGAAAATGCTGTCTGCACCAGAGTAAGGTTAAATGCACCACGTAGAAATGCTCTGTCCAGATACTACAACATTTTGCTTCTCCGTGAGAACAATAAAAGCTTCGGAAGCACTTGGAGGAAGCTGAGGCCCAGTACCAGACTACACTGCGGGGTGCAGACCAGCTCCCACCTTCCCCCCAGGGTGGCCCTGGAGGTGTTTAGGAGCTGGAGCCCAGGCAGACGGCACAGATTCACTTTCTATAAACTTGTAAATTTACAGATTTAATTTCTGTAAATTTACTTTCTGTACAATTGGTACTGAGTTGTTTTTTCCTTTTGCCCCGCTTCCCAGTCCCACTGTCCCCCAACAAAATCCTGATCCCACCTCCTCTAATATCCCCCCAGCCCACAGATTAGTGCGTATCATCAGGCTCCTTCCACGGTACTGTGAGGAAGGGATCCAGTGAACCCTCAACTCCACAAACCACACTTGAAAGCAGGATGGCAGAGAAAAGCCACTCACTTCTTCCCTTCCTCTGAAAGCTGCCTCCGGGTTTGGTGGGGGGAAATCTCAGAACTGCTGCGAGGTCCCAAGCCGCCCCTGGATGCCCCACCTGCTGCCACGGGCTGGCCTCCCCGAGAGGCACCTGCGGCCCCAAAAGGCTGCGGTGAGGACGTGTGGGTCCCAGGGTAACCGGCGAGTACTTTCTTCCCAGGGCTCTGGAATGCTCCGCACCCCCCAAATCCTTTGAATAGGGTAGGCATTTCCCTTAGGCTTTCCCACATTTACATATGAATCGCCCGAGCCCCTTAGGCTATCTCGGCCGGGAGGCTCTAAAGGACGGAGCTGGAATTCTCCAGAGGGACCGAGCTGCAGACCGTGGCCCAGCTTTGCTCAGACCCCTTCCCCTCTTGCATCCCTTTCCCCACTCCTGACTCAGTCACGATTTCACTTCTGGGGTTTTTAACCCAAGAATATTACCTCTCATTCCACCTGCCCCTACTAAACTTTGTTTTAGGGGGATGCTCTTTTTAGGGAAGAATTTTGAAGGCCCATCCACCTCTCCCTTAAGAGGCCATGCTGTGAAGTGGGTGAACTTTTTCAACTTTGTCTGCCCTGGGACCTGGCTTTCTGCAGCTTTGCTGAGGGACCTGGACTTCCTTCTCTGGGGACCTTATCCTACTGCTAACAGAATGCAGGCCTCAGCCGGGCTGCTCCAAGCACAGCAAGAACCGTGCAGAGTAGTTCACAGGGGCCGGAAGCCCTGCTCACAGCTCACAAGCACTGACACTTAGAAAGGAACTGGGAGGAAAAGAAAGTTGTAGCACAAAAGGTTATTTTTTGTAAGACAAAGAAAATAGAGAAAAGGGAAAAGAGAAAAAAGAAATCCTGCAAAAAACCACTACATATTTCTGTAAATGGACATAATACAGAAGTGCAAAGGAAAAGGGATGGAAGGAGGACACACCATCCTTACCAGTTCACCTCAGGGAGGGAACTGGATCAGGGGTAGAAGGCTCAATGGGGGCTTCAGCACTTAAAAAAATTTTTTTTTTAACATTTATTTACTTCTGAGAGAGAGAGAGAGAGAGAGCACGCGCGCGTGCGCACGCGCTTGCGTGAGATCACTAGTGGGGGAGGGGCAAAGAGTGAGGGGGACAGAGAATCCAAAGCAGGCTCCAGGCTCTGAGCTGTTAGCACAGAGCTCAACCAGAAGGTGGGGCTCTAATTCAAAATCATGAGTGCTGAGCTCAGGACCTGAGCCAAAGTCGGATGTTCAACCGACTGAGCCACCCAAGTCAGCATTAAAAAAAATTTTTTTTTAATCTTTATTTTTGAGAGAGAGAGAGACAAGGCATGAGCAGAGGAGGGGCAGAGAGAGAGGGAAACACAGAATCCAAAGCAGGCTCCAGGGTCTGAGCTGTCAGCACAAGAACCTGACGTGGGGCTCAAACTCATGAGTCTCAAGTTCAAGACCTGAGCCTATGTCACTTAACCAACTGAGCCACCCACGTGCCGCAAGTCAGCATTTTTTACTCTCACAAGAATCTATTAATGTATTGCCAGTAACTTAAAATAAACTGACATGCTAACTAAGAAACTCTATGGTGAAATTCTGAGCAATCTCCAAGATGACAGCTTTTGGTAAATAGCCCTTCCCACCATGTCTCAAATCGCACCATTCACTTGGGAGGCCCATCTGGTTGGGAGCCCACAATGTGGCTTCCCTCCACCATCTAGTACAGCTCCTTTCAGCTTTACCTCCTAACAATACTTCTATGGCACCTGCTGCATATGTCAAGCACTATTCTAAGCACTTTACAAAGCCTGGCTTATTTAATCTTCACACCACCGCCACCATGCTGTCCCCACTGTACTGAGGAGGAATGAAGAGAAAATCAGTGACTGGCCCAGTAAGCTCACGACTGGCTCCTGTCTGGGCCCCTGACAGCCGCTACTCTGCCTCCAGGCCAGTTATGGGATTTGTGACCTGAATTCTACCTTGGGTTTTGGTGGCCACCAGGTAGCTAATAACAAAACAGAGTGGCTCTAAAGCACAACTTAACCTCTGTAGAGCCATGGTTCACCCACCATTAAGTGAACAATTATGTACTGAGACCTATCCACACATGTTCGCGTGATTATATCTATAAAACCTTGATAATTTATGGCAGAATACACGTAAAACGAAGGAACAGGTTTATCTTATCCTGTTTTTTGACAGCTTCCTGACTGACACGTCAATCATCTTTCTCCAGGAAGGGGAGAGCTCCCTTCATGAAACCTTGGCTCTTTCTTGTTAACCCTGATGGACATGGCGCCCAAAGGGATAGGACAGCAGGTAGAAGCTTTTAATACTTTCTCTCCTTCTTCAAAAGTCAAACCTTTTAACTCTGCAGTCTGCTTTTAGGAATTTATTACACGTAAATCATTGGACAAATGCACAAGACATATACAGAGGGATGTTCTTCAATGTGTAAAAAAATTTATAAACAGTATAACCAGAAACTGCCAAACTTTCTCCAAAAAGCAGCCTGGTTAAATAAATTACAGCATATCTGTATGACAGAATACTATTACAGCCATTTAGTACACATTTATTAAGTTCTTTTTTGTTTATTTGAGAGAGAGAGAGAGTATGTGTGCCTGAGTATGAGTGGGGGAGGGACAGAGAGACAGGGAGAGAGAGAATCCCAAGCAGCTCCATGCTGTCAGTGCAGGGCCTGATGCAGGGCTTGAACTCACAAACTGTGAGATCATGAGATCCAGAGCTGAGCCACAACCAAGAGCTGGATGCTTGACCGACTGAGCCACTCAGGTGCCCCTGAGTACACATTTATAAACATGGAATGTTGTCTATGTTTTGTTACATGAAAAAAGCAAATTACAGAAGAGTTAATGAAAGAATTGTAATTCTGTTAAAAAGGGAAAATACTTTCAGTGTGTATATTTGAAAATGAGAAAGTCTTGATAGTGATGGAATTTCAGGTATCTTCTTTCTTTGTATTTCCTAGTATTTCTGCAGTGAACATGTATGTTGCTATAACAAAGAATAATAAAGTGGANAAAAGGGAAAATACTTTCAGTGTGTATATTTGAAAATGAGAAAGTCTTGATAGTGATGGAATTTCAGGTATCTTCTCCTTTCTTTGTATTTCCTAGTATTTCTGCATTGAACATGTATGTTGCTATAACAAAGAATAATAAAGTGGGGGGAAAAACATTTGCTATGAGAATATTCTAATACCAACAGCTCTCAATTACTCTGTTAATCCATTTCAAATTCTTTCTTCGCTTTTTAATAACCTGAGGTTTCTTTCCTGACCTCAAGAACGCAGGTAAAGAGACACTGCTGAAGTAACAATTTGCCAGTCTCCTAAGAAAAGTAAACCCACACTAGCTTTTGTGAATTTGCTCTTCTTCCCCCCAGGCCCAACCGGAGGACTCAGAAATCCTGGTTTTCCTTGTCTCCGCACGACTGGCCAGGCCACCCCACCCCCACCTCAACTTTACCTCTAGCACCTACACAACTCCTTTTGGGAGAAGGTTTGCTCTCTGTTAAACTTCTGGTACTGTGGTCTTTGGCTTTTCCTCAGGGGTCACAGCCACCCAACTTTGGAGAGGACTCAATGATATTTAGGTCCTAAATATCAAACAGCAACTGAAAAAAGTGCTGCCTGTGGCTTTTGCTCAGTAACCGCCCAGCTACTCTGGCAAGAAGCCTCCAGCATAGTCCTGCTGGGAAGGTTGGGGGGGAGGAAGGGGGAAGCTCAGCTTAAAACTTCTCATTTCCCCTTTCCTTTTCCAGGCCCTGTCCAGGCCTTCAGAAGAGCAAAGGAGTCAAGTGCCCAAAGTACAGGAGTCCTCAATTTCTTCAACTGGCAGGATAGGAAGTTTAATTCTGGGACCAACTCAAACACCACTTTTGAACACTTACCAAATACACATAAATCCTAGAGCGGTGTGCTGCTGGTGTGACATTATTATTATTTAACCTCTAGGCAGCAGAAATGAAATTATCAAGAGGGCGAAGATAGTTTTCATGAAACAAGTCACTAAAAATAATTTATCACTGTTTAATAAGCCAATTTTGATTATAGTCAGCCAACAAAACTCTATACGCAAAGCTTTATTTCTCTAAACACACACATTTAATATATTTACCAAGTCTCATGAGGGAAGTTACTATTGCTTTCGTTTTAAAAACGAGGAAACGGGCACAAACCAATGAAATGGCTTGCCTGTGACCACAGGGCTACATATTCAAAACTAGCATCCCGGAACAGTGCATTCCATGAAGGGTCAAGGCCTGTTCTGGATTATGTCTCTCTGTATGCACATGGCAGTTTCTGGCATTAGATTTCCAATTTTTAAAAAATTTTTAAATTTTTATTTATTTATTTATTTATTTATTTATTTCTGAGAGAGACAGAGAGAGAGAGAGAGAGACACACACACACCACGTGAGCAGGGGAGGGTCAGAGAAGAGAGAGACACAGAATCTGAAACAGGCTCCAGGCTCTGAGCTAGCTGTCAGCACAGAGCCCGACGCAGGGCTCGAACCTACGAACTGAGCCATGAGGTCATGACCTGAGCCGAGGTCAGACACAACCGACTGAGCCACCCAGGCGCCCCTATATTTCCAATTTTAATAATGACACTACAGTGATGCTTGAAAATTTGCTCATGTCCGTGCCCCTCTAGCTGTTTTTGTAACATATTCTGTAAACCTAGACTTTCTTCAGTTTCTATGAGACAGTTTGCTTTTAGTCCTTCCACTTGGCCTCACAGTATTTTATGGATCTTTTATAACTGTACCCCCCCCACATCAGTACAGCTGAATTATAATCCTATTCAAGTTGTAACTACAAAACTTATGAATACTTTTTAAAGTTTATTTACCTTGAGAGAGAGAGAGCACATACAAGTTGGGGAGGGGCAAAGAGAGAGGGAAAGAATCCCAAGCAGGCTCTGTGTTGTCAGCGATGAGCCCCATGTGGGGCTCCAACTTAGGAACAATATCATGACCTGAGCCTAAATCAAGAGTCTGTGCTTAACTGACTGAGGCACCCAGGGGCCCCTCTTTGAGTATTTAATAGAGAGCTACCAAGCAGAGTGCTGGGCGATGGCGCAAACATAGAGAAAGTTGAAATGCCCTCAAAAGCTTTCTTTACTCTCATCAGGAAAGTCATTTCATCTGTCCTGTGTTCAAGAACAGCAAACAGAATAGGGCTAAACTAGATGTCTTTAAAGCTATTTCCATTTGACTTAATCTAGTTGAACAGGCAAAACAGAAGTTCATGAAACAAAAAAATAGTACAAAAGAGAATCAACTTAAGCATTAAGGGTTTTGGTTATATTTATTTGAAAGAAACCAATCTTTCAAAGATTATTTCCAAAATGATCCAATATTTTGATGGTAAATCTCATTAAACTTTGGATATCTGTCATTATACACGAGTATCTTATTTTCTAGTTGAAACATGGAAAAATATAAAACCTCAATAAAAGGAAAATAGAAATCGGGTTTTCCCTGGGACCCCAGTCATAAGTGCCATGCTGGTTTAAACAAGCTCTGGGTATCTCAGCAGTCACTCTATCCCCGTCTCTCCCTTGGCTTCTATTTTTGGGCTGTAAGTGATGCTGCTTCTAGATCTTGAGAGAGCAGCAGATGTAGCGAATAAAGCACTCAAACTACAAAAGCCCTGAGATCGAGCCCTGCCTCCCCTCTTACCTGTGTGCTCTTGGACATGTTACAGGACCTCTCTGGGCCACTGTTTCTATATATATATATATATATAAAACAAAGGGGTTGGGCCTTGTTGGTCACTTCCAAGATCTAAAATCTTACATGACTTCCTACTCTGTTACTTCACTTACTCTTCTCAGTTTGGAGTAACCACATCAACTACTAACTAGTCCCACAAGGAGTGCCGCTTGGGTGTGTGCCTCTTTGGACACACCTAGCCAGTTGGCCACTTCCTTTAGCGAGCCCTGAGGACTGGGCACGTGCTGCAATTATTATGGAACTTAGAACAGCAAACTTCCAGTGTTTGTTTCCTACTTAATCCTTGAACATGACAAGCTCAGCTGGTCTCCCCGCCTTTCTGCTCATCTTCTATCCTTTAAGTCCAACCATATGAAGGTTGGACTTCTCTAGTTCCTGAATTAGACTGTTCTCTGAACTTCCCTCCTCAAGCAGCAATACAAAACAATATGTACTATTTTATATATATTTTTAAAAACATTGCCAAGTCACATTTATTCTAGGTGTGTGATACTGGTTCACCTTTTGAAAATCAAACAATGTAATTCACCACATCAATAGGCAAAAGAAGAAAAATCATATGACCAAGTCAATTGATAGAGAAAATAAATACATTTGTAAAAATCCAACATCATATATAGTATGATGTATAGTAATAAATACCAGAAAGCTAGGAATAGAATGGAACTATCTCAACTTGGAACAGAACCCTGTATTAAAATCTTAGGGTGTTTACTTTTTTATGTACATATTCTGTGCCCCCAAACAGAATATTTCATTTGACAACACACATTCACTGAGCACCTGTGATATGCCAAGTACTGCTGGGTTCTAGAAACACCACCTTTACTACCATCACAAAGCTTGGACTCTATTGGACTTTTGTGCATACCTAATCCATAATGCTTAGCACCGGGACTGGAACTTAATAAATGGCAATAATTATTATAACTTAGACTGAGTTATATATAACTGAGCACTACTCTACTATAGCTGGGATAGAAGACACTACCCAAAGATTTTGTCTTTCGTTTTTTGTTTTGTTTCGTTTCGTTTTGTTTTAGAGAAGGGGAGAGAGAGAATCTTAAGCAGGCTCTATGCCCAGCAGCGAGCTTGATGCGGGGCTCCATCTCACGATCCTTAGATCATCACCAGAGCTAAAATCAAGAGTCAGACACTTGCGGTGCCTGGGTGGCTCAGTCAGCTGAGCATCCAACTCTTGATTTCAGCTCAGGTAATGATCTTAACGGTTTGTGGGATTGAGTCCTGGGTCAGGCTCTGCAGTCACAGTACAGAACCTACTTGGGACTGTCTTTTCCCTCTCTCTCTTTGCCCCTCCCCTGCTCATTCTCTCTCAAAATTAATTAATTAATTAATTAAAAAAAAAGAGTCAGACGCTTAACAGACTAACCACTCAGGCCCCCTACTCAAAGATTTTTAAAAATCATGAACTATGCTAACTTTTATGAAAATTTTAGTTACAATTTAGGACCTCTGGCATTGGGGTAAATGAAGTTTCAATCTTCCTTTAAGCAGGGCAGGGGTTGGAGAATAAGAAAATCAAATTCCCTACCTCCAAATCACTGAGGAAAGACCTAGAGGAATTCTGTAATATTTTTTGTCTACGTATTACTGTAAGGGCAGCACTAAGTAGAAGCATCTCCACATTTCAGTAGATGCTAAGATGCATATTTTTGCACATTTTAACATCTCTGAAAGCAAGATATATTTTTCAAGTAATAGCACGTTAGTGTTTAATCAGAAGTTTTCTTTCTAGTGGTACATACAATTATTCAGTGTCTTACAACAGATGGTGTTTTAGATTCAATGAAATGCAATATATTCTGTATCCTCTTGGTTGATGATAAAAAAAAATGGGGGGAGGGCTTTCTTAAAAAAAGAAAGAAAAGAAAAAAAGAGTTTCTTGATATGGTGGAATGAGGTCTGCTCTGGAACCACATATACAAACATGTCCCTTCCCACCAGAAATCACTGTGTGTAAACACTGTGGCTTGACAGCCTGATGGTCATGTCCAGCACAGGCACTTCCTGGTTTCTCAGGAAATAAACAAATTGGAAAGCTCTGGGGGATCAGGCTGGGTATGTTAAGTTTCTGAGCTCCCACTTTGACATTCCATTTAAGGCCAGGTCTGCCCTGGTTTTTGTAAGTTAGCAGCTTTGATTCACCCCTTCTCCCACCACACCCTCTAATAGCTCCAGGCCCAAGTGAAAGGAGATGCCCACAAAGGCACGTCTTCCTACCCACATTCAACATCTCACCTCTTCTTCATATCTGGCTTTTACAGAGACCTGGAATCTTCCCAGGCCAATATTCCTATGTTGTTGATGAAACATTATACAAAACCAATTTAGGTAATGGCTTGTGGGAAAAACATACAACCTACCTTGAGAATAGAGCTCCTGACGGCAGAGGCAAGGTCTCTGGGTTGGGTGGGAGTCTGCCACACTGGATCGTTCCAACCCCGGGAGCACCTTATTTTCTCTCAGGCTTCCATTCTCTCCCAACTCAGGGAAATATGGCCCTACACATATTGCCTTTTGCCTCCACATATTTACCCTTGCCCTCTCTTTTACCTCCTACCGACCCAATTATCCTCCAACAAGCAACAACACCTTGATTTTAAAAAGTAAGCACATGAAAGCTGTGTCCAACTCTGTGCCCCGTGAGCTACAGTCACAAGTCTTTGGTTCTTTTTGTGAGAGGTCTTGAAAGAGTGGTCTTCATGCCCTCCTTCTATGACTTCACCACCCATATGAGTCCTTTGCAAGTAATTCTGAATCATCATGGTTCCAGCAATATTGTCTTTTCAGTCAATGAATAGCCTCTTTGACAAATCCAATGGCATCTTCCTTGATTTCCCTGGGTCACTTCAAAGCACTAGCCCTAGTCTCTTACTTCAAATTCTCTGGTTTTCTCCTGACCTCCTCATATGATCTTGCCCCGTCCTTCTTGCTGTCCTCCCTCCTCCTCCGCCCACTCCTAAACTGTGGCTCAGTTCTCAGGCACTTGCTCTTCTCCCTAGTTGCTCCTTTCCTCAGAGAACGTATCCACTCACAGTTTCAGTGATTACAAGCGAGAATGCAGGCCCAGCCTGCCTTATTCCTCAGGCTCTGATCCAAACTAGCATCTGGTTTCTCAGATTCCAGTAGGACAATGCTCCATACCCGGGGGTTCCTCCTTGTCACTACAACTATGTATCTTTGCTCATAAAGTTTCCCCAACCAGGAATGTTCCCCCTGCTTCTCTCTACCTACGTCAACCTCCATTACTCACTCTCTTCAGCTTTAGTTCAAGTTCAAACATCTTCCTAAAGTCTTTTCCCGTAACTCAAGACTGAGCTTTCTCCCTTCTGACTGTCCATAGCATTCACCATCTAAACCAAATATTTTTGTACTTTATTACGTTATTCATATTTTTACATTTTGCCTCTTCAATTGATCTGTAAACGTCTGTGTGTGTGCTGGCAGTGGGGGAGGTATCCTTCTCTGGATACCCCCATACTTGGTACAGTGCTGAGTACAAGTTCTAGTTCTTAAATCCCTGTTGGACCTCATTCAAAGGGGATGTGGGATCTGTATACTGGCGAAAGGATGATGGTGGCTCATGTTTATTTTGCATTACTACATACCAGGCTCTACTGCACCATTCTAGGTACTTCTGTATCTATAAACTTACTTAATTCTCATAATATTGTCATGTAGGTATATCACTTGGTTTTCTTTTCTTTTTTTTAATTTTTTAAATGTTTTTATTTATCTCTTAGAGAGAAAGCCAGCGTGAGCAGGGGAGTGTCAGAGAGAGAGGGAGACACAGAATCTAAAGCAGACTCCAGGCTCTGAGCTAGCTGTTAGCACAGAACCTGATGCGGGCCTCAAACCCACGAACCGTGAGATCATGACCTGAGCTCAAACCCACAAACTGTGAGATCATGATCTCACCCTGTGTCCAGAGTGGCAGAGACCTCTTGGCATCTGCCATACTCATGCCTTCTAATCAGCATATGAAATTCGCCAGGATGAAAAGCTAATGTCTTGGATTGACTGCCAGACATTTTATTCCAATAGTTTGACTACAGTCTGTAGCTACAAAGACATCATGTTTGTATACTTGAAATGAAAAGAAACCTTGACCGACAGAGTCCTAAAAGCTGAACTACCTGTGGAACACTGGCAAAAGTGCCTTCAAATCTATGCTGGGTTTTATCATCTCGGGAGAGAACAAAACAGAAGATTTCCCTGGATTCTGTTGTTCAACGGCAATTACTGCCCAAACTTTAAAGGAATCGCTTGCAGATCTTTATTATGAATTCCCTCTTAAACTCGGTGTAATGTGCTTTGTGCCTCCATTGCTCCTCTTCCTCACCCCACCTGGCAAATGCAAAGTCTTTCTTTGCTCCACACTCCTCCATATCTCTGCTGCATATAACACGGCTATATCTCTGCTGCATGTAACGCCCCTTCCACTTGAAGTCTCTCCTCTGACTTCCCTAATACAACACTTTTCTGCTTTTCTAGGTTCATTTATGTGGCCTGAACGCATAGCTGTGCTTCTGTCTTCAACCTTGGTGATACAGTAAAAGCACTGGTCTGGGCATTGGGAGACCCGGATTCTATTCCCAGTCTAAGGCCTGACTTGGGACATTTCAATTTCATACATACATACATTTCAGTTTCTCTGAGCTCTCTTTGGTTATAAAAACAGTGAGTCAGATTTAAGTGTTTTTCAAACATTTTTTTTTACTGTAGTCCACACTTTACACTGTGACTCAGTATATACATGACACACAACACGTGTGTGTATACATACACACACACACACGAAAGTATTACATGCATACTTTTTCTATGTGAGATGTGCTATGAAATTTTCTATTCACTTTTATTTTGCAAAAATGCTGGTATTAACCCACAGAAGAGACTTGAAGACACAATCATGGGTGGGTACCCATTAGTTATAAAACACTGGACTTGCTGACGTATAGTGCGACAGGAGGATGCTCCTGCAGCCTCCAAGCCTGAACTCTCACCTGAATTCCATGTCCTACTCCTCTCCGTAAGAGCTCCTCGTTTACATATCCTAATTATCACTTAACCCAGNTGGGTTTTATCATCTCGGGAGAGAACAAAACAGAAGATTTCCCTGGATTCTGTTGTTCAACGGCAATTACTGCCCAAACTTTAAAGGAATCGCTTGCAGATCTTTATTATGAATTCCCTCTTAAACTCGGTGTAATGTGCTTTGTGCCTCCATTGCTCCTCTTCCTCACCCCACCTGGCAAATGCAAAGTCTTTCTTTGCTCCACACTCCTCCATATCTCTGCTGCATATAACACGGCTATATCTCTGCTGCATGTAACGCCCCTTCCACTTGAAGTCTCTCCTCTGACTTCCCTAATACAACACTTTTCTGCTTTTCTAGGTTCATTTATGTGGCCTGAACGCATAGCTGTGCTTCTGTCTTCAACCTTGGTGATACAGTAAAAGCACTGGTCTGGGCATTGGGAGACCCGGATTCTATTCCCAGTCTAAGGCCTGACTTGGGACATTTCAATTTCATACATACATACATTTCAGTTTCTCTGAGCTCTCTTTGGTTATAAAAACAGTGAGTCAGATTTAAGTGTTTTTCAAACATTTTTTTTTACTGTAGTCCACACTTTACACTGTGACTCAGTATATACATGACACATAACACGTGTGTGTATACATACACACTCACACACACACGAAAGTATTACATGCATACTTTTCCTATGTGAGATGTGCTATGAAATTTTCTATTCACTTTTATTTTGCAAAAATGCTAGTATTAACCCACAGAAGAGACTTGAAGACACAATCATGGGTGGGTACCCATTAGTTATAAAACACTGGACTTGCTGACGTATAGTGCGACAGGAGGATGCTCCTGCAGCCTCCAAGCCTGAACTCTCACCTGAATTCCATGTCCTACTCCTCTCCGTAAGAGCTCCTCGTTTACATATCCTAATTATCACTTAACCCAGTAACACGCAATTTGAAGCACCAGGTCCCTTTCCCATCAAAACCATTCATGTTACTACCAAGCGTAAACCCTTGGTGACGACTTTTGGCCCAGCAATGGGAGAGCTTACATTGTACCAACCTCCCTATTGATAACTATTAGCAACTCTGGATAAGGCTTTTTTTTTTTTTTTTAAAGTAACTGTGTGAAGGCAATGGAAAGCAGCCAAAAGCAGGCTGAAAACTAAAGGGGATAGGACTCAAAACCAGGGATGCAAACTAGGTGAGATCCATATTTATCCAATTTTTATCCCCTGAAGCCAACCCCTAGTCTTGTAGAATGTGGGGGAAATCAATCAAAAATGGAAAGCCAACAACCAGCAATCTTATTGGGCTGAAGAGTCCAAGGCTCATGCCTGGGACTGGAGTGGCTAGATATTATGGGTGAAATTCTGGGAAAGAGGGAGCCACAGAGAGGGAAGCCCAAAATCTATGCAGAAATTCCCCTCAAATCCTTGAATTCTGCATACAGGTGATGAGACTCCAGGAAGCCAGCAGAAAACAGTAACAGCTGGAGGCCAGAGAACCTGGAAGATATTTGCAACTGCTTGGGGCTGAGAAGATGCAGTTTGAAATCTGAGTCCCTCTAAGTTAAGAGGTTCAATAAACACTTCTGGTGTTTTGTCTTGTTTTGTTTTTTAACATTTTTATTTATTATTGAGAGACAGAAGGAGACAGAGCATGAGCAGGGGAGGGGCAGAGAGAGGGAGAGACACAGAATCCAAAGGAAGCTCCAAGCTCTGAGCTGTCAGCACAGAGCCCGACAGGCTGGAACCCACGGACTGTGAGATCATGACCTGAGCCTAAGTCGGGTGCCTAATCAACTGAGCTACCCAGGCACCCCTAAACGCTCTGGTTTTGCACTGAAACCTCAAAAGAGCTGCACCCTAGAAGTAAGGCCCACCTCTTAGGATGAGGGGCCCACACCCTAGGACTAAGGGCAAAACCCTAACAGACCTGCCCTAACAACCTGTAAGCCTGAGGTCTCCATAGGAGAATGAGCTGATAAGGCAGGTGAGGGAAGGATACACACCATGGTAGAAGGACTTGGTTTCTAGCTTGAGAGACAGGCTGGGAGTGGCCATTAGCACCTTGTTTCTCAGATGGAGTAGGGAATGCGGGGGAGGGTGGGAGAGGAGGAAGGGATGAGACATTCCACCTGGATAATCACACCTGCAGACACAGGGCCTGAGGACAGATGTCCAGTGGGGGTCAATCTGGATCTCAGGAGAGAGGGGACCATGCAGTGACAGGCTGATGAAGCAACTTCTAAGGCTGAAGGGAGGAGGGCAGACAAAAGACCAAGAAATCATAATTTATGAGCACCTACTATGTTCCAGGCATCTCATTAAGGGTTTTATTTATGTTCTCTCACTGAGACAGGTGTTATTATCTTCATTTTATAAATAAGGAATCCAAAGCTCAGAGAGATTAGGTCACTCATCTCAAGTTACACTATTAGCAAATGGTGGGGCTGAGACATGAACTCCCTGCAGAAGACAGACTCTAACACTGTTTCTTTCTGTAATTACATGTTGGGACTGTAACCTTCAGGAAGGACAGTGGCACCTGTGCTGTAAGACAGCCAGCAAAGAATGTTAGAAAGCAGACTAAGGATTCTGTTATAGGCCAAGGAGGATACCAGTGGTATAAACTAGGAGTGTCAACTGAGCTAAATAGGAACACATCATCAAAACTTAAGCCCTCAAATATAAAGAGAGCTGTAAAAATGCAAGTGACAGAAGGTGGAACTGAGCTGGTTTTAGAGAGATCATAGGGCAAATTGCACCACTCGGGAGAGAAGGGCTTGACTCTTGTTAAGTCAGGCAGAGTAAACACACTTTAATTACACGTAGGACGCTTAATACAATAAGGAACTAAAGATAGGACACAAAGTTCATGTACAGAACAGATGTGGGGGAAGGGAATAGGAGCGATACAGAAACCAATATAAGGAATCATAGAATCGTGTGTGTGTGTGTGTGTGTTGATTGTTGTTGATTTGAGCTGGAAGGGATTTAGAAGTCACTCAACCCTAACATCTCAGAGCAAAAATGCACCTAGAAAAAAAAAATGGCTAGCCGCTAGATACCGCAGCCTTCCAACTAAAGCCAAGCTTAGTCTTACTTTTATCTTTATAAATGCAGACCCTGCATTTATCCAAAACGATGCCCTGGAAATTCTGGTTAGGTCAAGCCTGTGTCGGAAGACCACAGGAAAAACCACTGGCAGTTCTGGGATCACATCAGGGACTTGTCATGCCACCACCAACAGTGAACCTTTTCTGAAGACCTAGATGAGAGACTTCCCACTCAGGTGGAAGGTGTGAGATGGATTTTCTAGACTGTTCACATTTTCTGACTCTAACCCTTATACTCTGCTCATAATCTATACCACCCCCGGATTGGCCTAGGCCAGAAAGTTGGCTTGGCAGAATAATAATGTACATAATACAAATAAAGCTTAATAGGGAGTCCAGTAATTATAAAAACAACCATAACAAAATAAGACAAAATGAACACATTTCATTTCAGAGAACTGGATAAGACAAACTGGCAAGAAAGAAAGAACTTCTACATTATAAAAGACTCCTAATATATTCAAGTTACAAATAACTTAGGAAGGCAAAGTGAGCTGAAGTAATCTGGACGTACAAAGCATCAAGTGTATGAACAGAGCACCATGAAGAACATAAATAATCTTCTGATTTCCAGAAGAGCTGTCGTGCTCACCATTCACTTAAGGTTCCTAAGTGTAAAGACATGAACGCTCCATAAAACAAGTTAAATCTTCTTTTCCCTAATGCCTAAAGAAGTGTAGAGATGGAGAGAAAGATCATGCCTGGAAAGAAATTTTCGCTTGGTGCCTCAGTAATGAACCTGCCATCCCTATAAGACAAATAAGGAAATATTAAAGAAAGAATGGAAAGATATTTGGGATTAGAGCCGCCTGACAAAACCAAGAATGATGAAGAAAGTTCCCATGAGAACAGTGTCTCTTTCTGGAGGCCCCGGTGGGTATTTATAGCACTGTATCCACTCTTGCTTTGGAAAGTGCCTCCCAGAGGGATTAAATCTCTAAGGTTGGGTTCACTCAAGATACACTGAAAAAAGAATTTCAGGGGCCAGGTTCCTTAGATGTATGAGTGTTCCTAGTACCTAGTATAACCACCCCTTTTACCTATTTTCATGTTCCAGCCTTCTAAGAAGGCTGGCTGAGTTCCTACCTTGAGTTTTCTTCCTGTTTTGCACAAATTCTGAGCGTCTCAGGGTGCTGGGTGCTGTGCGGCGGAAGCAACTATTCCTTTTCCAAGTCTCGGGGCCATTTGTTTTTCTCTCTGCCTCTAAGTGCCAGGTATTCTTCCCCAGTGAAGGGCCCTGCAGAACGCCACTATGGTGTTCTCCCCGGTCCCCTCTCGTCCACTGATTCCGCAGACCATCTGGGAAGATCCCTCTGCTCCCAAGGGCCATTATTCCTGCTCTGTCAGTGCCACTGTCCTCCAAATTCTTCATCTGATGGGCCAAGTCTGTTTCTATGTAATTCTGAAATGTATACTCACAGTTTGCAAATAGAGTATCATGGCCTTTATTTTCTGATTCAGAGTCACTCTGATCCATGGCAGGAGTCTTTGCTTTGGGACACGTTTTGTCATTTTGACAAACATCTCTTTCCCCTTCATAATATTCAACAAATTCTTTACCTTCATTGACACCGTTCAAAACTGGGAAGTCCACAGACTGACAATTAGTATAATTCCCAGGAGCCTGACATAAATTGTTGCGGTTTCTACAATAAGTATTAGTTTCTTTACAATCCTCAACATTATAATTAAAATTCCTGTGGTCCATGTGCCACTTCTCAGGTTGACCGCCACTCCCCACAGCATCATCCAAACCACTGTGGCCCCTCTGTCGTCCAGTTTCTTTAGAGTCCTCAGGATTACAGTTCAGATTCTGACCATCTACGTAGCCATTTGTTTGCCCATATCCCCCTGCTTTCCAGCTTTCTGGGCTGCCTATAAGCCAGTCATCCTTAGTCTCGGGGCTCGGATTCCCATCATCTACATCTTCTGAGTTCCCGTAACCACCACAGCCTCGACTCACACTCCCATAGTCCATACAGTCCTTTCTACTTTCCTCTGCTTCCTCGTGGTCTGAGCTTGGTTCACTCTGCTCAAAAGCCCAGTATCCACAATGTCTTTTTCTGTAGGGCCGATTGTGCCCTGAGGTCCAGTCTCTGGAATCCGAGCCGCCTTCTCTGTAAAGTCCATCCGGCCCTGTAAGATCCCTCTTCTGTAGACTCCTGCGATCTTCATACTCCCAGCTGGAGCCCCAGTGCCCTTTCCTGCCCGCTTTTCTTTCTTTTCTAACGTTGTGGGTTTCACACATGTTCAGGGCACTTAAAGACGTGAGTTTTGCTTCCCTCTTCCATGGGCCTGGGTGGGGCTAAAATGTGGACAGGTGCAGTTTAGCCCAAGGCTGTATCCGTCCTTCTGAAAATGTCTCCCAAAGTGCTCGAGACGCTCTTCTTGCTCCTCCGGCTGGAGCACAGAGAAATGCGGAGTTATTTCAACCTCGGGATCCAATCAGTGAGCTGCTATATCTTTCCCCACAGAGGCCAGAAGATAATTAGTAACTAGTGTTCATGTGATTGGAGTTGGCAGCTTTGTTTGGTGTTTCCCTCAAGCTGGTCAAACAGGCTTGGCTGCTTTCTGTGCTGAAGGTAGAGGTATTCTGCTGTTCTAAAGGTTTTGTAGAAAAACCAGACTGAGCAAGAACAGCCCCCTTTAAAAGCCCAAGGGAAGGTCATCTATCAATCTCATTGGCCTCTTTAGATATTTCTGTAATCAACCAAAGGTATAAATAATGTTTTCATTTGCAGCCCAAACTGGACCTCTGTTCTTTATCTTTCAAGTTCAGCTTTCTAATCCTGAGACATCTGAAACTCTGCAGGACTCCATTCCTCTACGAGAGAGAACTCTTCCTCCCTTGAGAGCTTTGCTTTTTATGGGAGTCAGGTTACCAGTTAGTGAGTGTACACTCAAATCGCAAGTGGCTTCAACTCCCGCCTGCAGATGTAGTGGGGCATCCCACTGAAGGAAAGGAAGAAATCTTCCTTTTTACTCTCATCTGGTGTATGGTTAATTTTAAAACTGTCCCCTAGAAGGATGTAGTTATGTATGCTTTCACACTTTCCTGAATACGTGCCGTGCCAGGGAAGCAGGAAAACCATTTTTTAAATCTCTTCTCCGTCCAACCATGCAGCATCTTCAGGAACTGGGGAATAAGGTTAGGAAGCAGAAAGGTGCATATAAAAAGACCTCCTTGGATCAACAAACATTAGATGGGCACCTGCTATAGGTGAGGTGTTGAAGAAGAGAGAAAGAGTGAACAAGTCAGTCCCTGCCTCGTGCAAGGCAGGAGCAACCCTGCAACAGAAGATCTAATGTAACAAACACAGCGGCAGTGACGACAAAGCAAAGTCCCTGGCGGGGCAGCTGGAGGGGGTCATGGAAGTGGTGGCATTTGAGCAGGGCCTTCAAGCACCAGCAGGATTTCCCCACACTTTCTACATATGGAGAACTAGGAAATGGGGAACGGTTTGGAGGATGGAATATGTAGAAAAAGTAGTAGGAGAAAGGCTGGAGCGGTAGATTGGGGCAGATCCCAAGGGACCAGAATGCCGTTTATTTCATTCAAGGGAGAGCACCGTGCTCAGAGACGGGCTTTGGTGAGATGACTGTGTTAGCTACCTGGTCATCTATCAATGTCCAGGAACGATTTCTTGAACTGCTGTCTAATCCCTATTTGTGAAACAAGATACAGAACCGTGAGGAGACCAGGGTTATATGCTTTGTTGATGATTAGATGTTTACTCTTGGAGGAACCCTTACTCTCTCTGGGACCTGATCTGCCCATCTGTAGACATTGAGAGCCAGCCGACCTCTAAGACACCTCTGATTCCTTCAGTTTAAAAAAGTCCACAGTTCCATTTTCCTCACAACTTCTCTGTCATTCCCTCAAATACCTAAAGCGCTGGTGTGCACCTTTTGGCTGCAATCTCTGCACTGCCAAATCTTCCGATGTGAAGGTTTCTGTTCTGTTCCCTCATACCTTCCAAACCACCAGCTGTAGCAGCAGCAGCCCCAGCACCTTCTGTGTTTTCAGTGTGGGTCTGTGCTATGATCAGGGTGAGGGCTAGCAAGGTGACAGATTTTTTCTTAATCTTCAGTACACTGCAAGGAGGGTACTATATTACCCTTACTTTATTGCAGACAAAAAAAAGAGTTTCGGGGTTTGAATAACCTGGTCACATAAGCTGGTATAAGGTAGGGCCACAATCTGAACTCGGATCTGTTTGACTTCGTGGCACTAGATGACCAGGGATATCTCAAAAAACGTACTAAAAATCTTTAATTTCCCTCAAACCAAACAAACAAATAAGTAAACTCCATCATGATCTAAGTCAGAGGCAGGGCCACTTCTGAGACAGGTATGCTCACACTGGCCCCTTCCCTTGACACTGACATTCCCTGTGTCTCCAGTCCTGGGCTATGCGTCTGCCCATGCCCTCTACCCCTACCCGCTGGCCTGGCCACCACAGGGCTGTTCCTTGCCATTTGACCACAGTGCAGGTCTAGACTGGCACATAAAGTAAGCAGGGCACACTTTTAACTATTGAAAGTAAAGATTAATCTTTCCCTAACTATTATTGAAAACAAAGTTCCCTTTAACAACTTTGTATCTCTGATAAAGATAGTGCTATAAGAAACACACCTAGTACATCAACCAAGAGAAGAGATAAGAGAGGATAAATTATAGGTAGTAAAAATACTAGTTATAAAATGACCCCGTAGCCATTTGTAGCAACGTGGCTGGAACTTGAGGTTATTATGCTAAGTGAAATAAGTCAGGCAGAGAAAGACAGATACCATATGTTTTCACTCATATGTGGAACAGGAGAAACTTAACAGAGGACCATAGGGGAGGGGAAGGGGAAAAAATACTTAAGGAGAGGGAGGGAGGCAAACCAAAGAGACTCTTAAATACTGAGAACAGGGGCGCCTGGGTGGCTTAGTCGGTTAAGCGTCCGACTTTCGCTTAGGTCATGATCTCGCGGTTCGTGGGTTCGAGCCCCGCGTCGGGCTCTGTGCTGACTGCCAGCTCGGAGCCTGGAGCCTGTTTCAGTCTGTGACTCCCTCTCTCTCTGACCCTCCCCTGCTCATGCTGTCTCTCTCTCTCCTAGAAATAAATAAAACATTAAAAAAAAAATTTATAAATACTGAGAACAAACTGAGGGTTGATGGAGGTGGAGGAGAGGAGAAAGTGGGTGATGGGCATGGAGGAGGGCACTTGTGATGAGCATTGGGTGTTATACGGAAACCAACTTGACAATATACTATAATAAAAAATTAACTTGTCAATAAAAAAAAGAAAAAGAAAGTTTTTTAAAAAAATGACCCCATAGGAGAGGTTATGTGAAGTTAAAAGAAATGATCTTTGAAGAAGATGAGAGTGTATAGTGTGTTATAATACAAGCTCTCCACTCCCACGCACCCCGCCATTCTTTTCTAAGGCCTGTTGCCTTCAGGGCGTTAAAGGCATAGTTTCCATGAAGATGTACACTGCCTCAGCTTGGCCTCCATGTGCTATGACCTAGAACTAATCAGAAGCTGTGAACGGGTTGCTTATTTTCATGTGATAAATCTGTGTACAAAGATATGTGGGCTGAAGGAAAAGGGAGAGCGACTTTTCCACTCTTCTCGATCCTGGTATTACTGATGCAATTCAACCCCTCAGACGGCATCCCTCTCCCTGGCTCTCCCTTTCTATGGGATGCAACAATAACATCGCCCCAGCTTGTCGGAGGCCCTAGAGTGGCACGGCGCCTGATGCTTGCTGTATGCCACCAGCGTGGGGTTGATCAGCTGCAGTAACTATCTGTGCACCCCTCGCCACCAGGACACAGAAAGCCTGCTCTATTCAATGGTAGAAGGGAAGACAGGCAGTAGGATTTAGAAGGAGACAGAAAGAGGGAGAAGGTGCCAGAAAGGTAAAGGAAGAAGAGGGAGGAGACAGGAAAAGAACCTTCCTACACTTCTGGTAATGTCTCTTAACTGTGCAGGTCACCCTTCCGGTCTGGTGATGGACGCTTTCACATGAAGAGTTCCCCAGTGACGTTCTCTGATTCCTACAGTTCTTGCTACTTTTTGGAGCACCGAGCAAAACTCTCTCTCATCTCACCTATATTATTTTATTATATGTGTTTCTCTCCATTTATCACACTGAATGCTCCTCGGGGGCAAGGACCGTCTCTAACTTATGTCCCAGTCCTCAACCCATCTCTGCACATGGGTACCCAGCAGGTACAGACAGGTTTGATGAGCTGCTGTCTGCAGCATTTATGGGGTACTGTCTAGATGCCAGGCAGAGGGCAGGACAGCTTGGAGGTTAGAGCACAGCTCTGCCAGTCCTGGGTGTGTGTCTGGACTTTGCCACTCACCGGCTGTAGAAGCTTGGGGAAGTTACTTAAGCTCTTCAGGTTTGTTTCGTCATGTTTTCATCTTAAGCACAGAAGACAAGACATTTCTGGGGAACATGATTAATTCTAAAAAGCCTCATTATTGAGAAATTCCCACTACCTGGAATTTGAGATGCTTTTGTTCTGCCACCTTTATATCTAATGTAAGAAAAGTTCACAAGTGTATCTCAAACCAAGTCACAGGTATAGAAAGCAATGGAAGAACCTGGGACTTGCTATGTCTTTGGGGAGGTAGCACTGTGCCAAGAATCCTTCCAACCCCTCTTCAGGCACTCAGAAATCATCAAGCTAACTGGCAAACCCCAGGACTTCAGAACTTCTTGTATTGAATGATCACCTTTTTAAAAATTTTTCATTATTATTTTTTTTAATGTTTATTTTTGAGAGACAGACAGAACATGAACAGAGGAGGGGAAGAGAGAGAGGGAGACACAGAATCTGAAGCAGCACAGAGCCTGTGTTGTCAGCACAGAGCCTGACGCGGGGCTCGAACTCATGAACCCTAAGGTAAGACCTGAGCTGAAGTTGGAAGCTTAATGGGCTGAGCCAGCCAGGCGCCCCTAAGTGACCACCTTCCTGAGTACATGCCTAAGCGCCCATCTTCACACTTGCCCTTGAGGGTAACTGTTGCTGCCGCCCCTGTTCAGCCCAAGTGCCCTAGCAATTCCCTGATCCATCATAGCAAATCTGCTCCAGGACCGCCTTGCCCCGCCTCACCCCACCATACCTGAGGCTGCAGTCCCCTCACACCCAAGCCCCTTCACATAGTGGTTCTCTCCCGAGCACAGTTTAGAGAGGAGTTTCCTCTCATTGATACCATCTGCTTTCCATCTCTCAGAAGAGGACTCCATTTCTGGCCTTCCCATAATACTCCTTCTTGTTGGGACTTATGTCTTCAGTCGCTCGCAGCGATCTAAAGTAGAGGGGGAGGTGAGCGTGTGTACTTGGCCCGCCTTCTTGAGCCAGCCTCTCTGGCCCACCACTCTCCCACTCGGAGTGCAATCAGTATCCTGCAATTCCTACACCCACAGACTACTTAGTATTATTTTCTTTCCTGAGGATATGTGGGTTTGGAGCTCCCTGGCGCACCTGGCCCAAGTGACTCAGCCGTGTTCTCTGTGGCCCTAGACTACTGTTGGTGCCTCACTTTCTTCCTCTTCCTCCTTTATAATTTATTTCTGTTTCTTCATCCTTCCCCTATCAAATCTACCATCGTACTGCGTTTGTATCCATATACTCTGCCTTCCCTCCTGTTAAAATGGACAGACTGTCTCCTCTAACAGGCCAGTCACTCCGCTGGCTCCCTGGATCCCAGCCCCGCCTAACGCCTCCGAGACTGTGTTCCAGCAGCAAGGCCCTCCCTCTGCTTCTGCAATGCAATCACTCCAATAGATCGGTCCCACTCACTGGACTATCTGTGTCTTCTCTTTTGCTAGTTCTTCTTCCTGGTCTTCCACACTCGTAAACACTGGCGTGCCCCAGGGCTTCTCCTAGATATTCAATTACCTGGCCCACAGCAGGAACACAGGGAACATTGATAGGACTGGAACTGTGGTTTCCACTCTTACTCAGTGCAGCTGCCTCTCAGCCTGGAGGAAGAATTTAAAGGAGACCACACTACTCATAGGACATCAGTGCCACAGCTTCCGATGGTGTGGACAGAGGGTCTGGACAGACACCTAAGATCTCAAGGTAAGTTCCCTGACAGAGGAAGAGATGAAGCACTAATGAAAAGCGACCACTGACTGGAAGGAGGGAAGGCAGGAGCAGAGAGGATTCTGGGAGCACTGTAAAAGGCAAAAGGCAAATGGCTGGAATGTTGGAAAATAAGAGGCATCTGGGGGGAAATGTGATATTCTCTGAAGGGTGTGAATATGCTCAATGGCACAGGGCTGTGAGAAGCACCTAAGATGTCTCAGAATTTACACTCCATGATGAACTGAAAGGGTTATGAGTTAGGTGAGGCTCAAATAGAGAGATAAACGACCAGCGTGGGGATGTTGTTAGCATGAATGGGTAAGCATGTTGGAAACCTGTATGACTTCCTGATAAGCAAGCAGTCAAAAGTGTATCTGTGAGGAAGGGTTAAGTATTTTTTTTTTAAAGATATCAACACATACAGATATTCTCTTATAGTTTTCAACAGATGAGATACTAAAAAATGTCATGCCTGGCATAAATTATTTTGGAAGTAAATTGGCAAGGGTCTTTTGGGATCCCTCCTTCGTGAGCACTTGTATTTCTGGATTTTCCAAGTGGTGCTTCCTACCACCCACTCTCAGAGATTAAGCAGTTCCTTCTCAAGTGGAAACACGTCGACATCACAGTGTGGCGCAGTGACAGGGCAGAAAAGGCTGTGCGATGAAACCGACCTGAATTTGAACCCCAGCCCCACCACTGACTGTGACAGTCTGGGTCAACCTGGGCTTTCTCACTTGTCATATATGGACAATGTGGAGGATTCGAAAAAGTGTGTCAAAGACCTAGCACTCTGTGTGACAAGTAATAAGTGCTTAATTAATTATAATTATGATCACTGTCTTGCCCTTTCAGTTCCTTCAGCTCATGGTGAGGTTCAGTGCCTGCGCCCCTTCTCTGTATCTATACTCTTTCTTTTCTTTTTTTAAAAAAGTAATCTCATTAAATGTTGTGGCTTTAAATAAAGTCTATGTGCAGTCAAATTGATTTGTCCCAAATGTATTGTCTGCAGCCCTTACCTCTCCCCAGAACTCTGGGCTGTATATCAAACTTGCCTAATCAATACTTCTACCCGGATGTCTTAGGGGTTCCTCACCATGATCAACCCAGAGCTCCTGACCTCCGCCCCCTCCACCTCCCCCACCAACCAGCATCTCCTGCAGTCTTCACCATGACTCGCGAGGTTACTGGCAACTCCAATCCTTCCAGCTGCTCGCCCGCGAGGTCATCCTTGAGTCTTCTTGTCCTCTCACAGCTCACACCCCATCTACCAGCAAGACCCACAGGCTCAGACTCCAAATGCACCCAGGACCGCACTCTCCGCATCATCTCGGTCTACCATCCTGGCCCAGGCCGCCATCGCCTCTTGCCTGCATCACTGCAGTAGCCTCCAAGCTGGTCACCTTCCCCTGTGTCTTTCTGTCTGTCCTCCACACTGCAGCCAGAGTGACCGTGTGACGAACGCCAGGTCTCACCGCTCCCCTGCTCAAAACCCTCCAGGGGCTCGTCTTATCTGAACAATGAACTACAAAGCCCACACCTTCGCGACAGCTGAACTGGCCTCTTTGCTGTTCCTCAAACACTAGCTGCACTCTTGTCCTTGATGGCCCATCTGCCTGCAACAATTTCCCCCACTCCCCAAAAGTGGCTTGGCTGGCTCCCTACAATCATTCAGATCTTCGCTCAAATGTCACTTTTCCCTGATTCCATAGCTTCTTTTGCCTTCTAGTACATATTCATATTTCTACTTAGTGTTTGCCTCTCCCCACGAGGGCAGAGGTCAGTGCCATAATTCCAGGACACTGCCTGGAACACAGCAGGAGCTCAATATATGCGGACTAAATGACTGCCCTAGAGTCTCTCACCTTTTTGGGCTTGCTACATCTGGTAAAGTGCAGCGCAAGAGGTGACACACTCAGCTGGCCGAGTGGTGGCAGGAATGATTGTGGCCAAGAGTCTGTGCTAGCAGGAGGCAGGTCCTTTCACCGTGTTCCTGCAAAGCCCCAGTGAAGTCTGAAACCGGATACTTAAAATCCCTGGATCTATTCTAGTTTCTCCTCCCCTCCGCCCTGAGCTGACAGTGAGGAAATGTTCACAATGCTATGCTACAAAGTTAGGAATAGTGATTCTTTAATTAACCACCTAAAAAAAATAGTGACTCACAGGTTAATTATAACTAAGTCAACCATTCCAAGCTACATTTCTTGACATACATTGAACCACCTGTTGTAAAAGGAAAACCAGGGTCAGTCCTGAATTAACATAGACAATTAAAGCCCTCTAACTTTGGGTGCTGTTCTATACCAAGACAAAATCCATTACAAGTAACTGAGCTCATTTTTACTGAGCCAACACCCTGAACTAGATGCCACAAATCAAAGATACTTGCTTTTTTTCTCCTGTACTGACAAACCAGACAGAAAGATTATTATTCCTTTCACATAAACTTTTACATCTTGAAAGACCACAAAATGTGGGGCGCCTGGGTGGCTTAGTCGGTTAAGCGTCCGACTTTCACTTAGGTCATGATCTCGCGGTTCGTGGGTNAGAGAGAGAGAGAAAGAGAGACAAGGAGTGGGTGGGGGAGGGGCAGAGAGAGAGAGGGAGACCCAGAATCTGAAGCAGGCTCCAGGCTCTGAGCTGTCAGCACACAGCCTGATGTGGGGCTTGAACTCAGAAACCGCAAGGTCATGACCTGAGCCGAAGTCGGACATTTAACCACCTGAGCCACCCAGGCACCCCGAGAAAGAATTTTTAATACCTGAGGCACGCCAAGGAGTCTTTGGAATAACAAACGGCTTCTGTATGTAGAAGTAAACTATACTTTCAAATTTTAAAGATCTGTCTAGAACATTATAGATCACTTCAGTATAAAGATGTTATTGTTCCATATCAGTAATTTTTCAACTTATTAAATGAATGGCTCTCTTCAGTGGGCCATAGATCTCCCTCAGTATTGTGCTGAAAATATTCCTTTCCTGGAAAAACATGTTCTGATTTGATGTGCAACAGGCTGTTAAAATTACCCTGAGAGTCTCTGGTCAACATTCCTCTTGACATTACCTTCAAAGGAAGAAAAGTTTAGGAGCAAGGCTCCTGATGTGGAAGAGGCTGGCTGACTCTACACTTTACCTTTCCCTGCACTGATGGAGAATAATGGGGTCCTTACTCACACTGAAGTAACTATGACCACGGTTCAAAGGTTTCAACAGTGTGATTACATATAGAGGTCAACACCACTGCGATCACTAGAGTTTCAGAGATACACAAGTATGAATGATACTGTGACTATGTCCTTCTTATTTATCAATGGACAGTCAGGGCCTGCCTCCTGGGATGTGCTCAAGAAATATTTGCTGAGTAAAGAAATGTATGTACAACCCTGATTACTTGTGAAATTGAGAGGCACATGAACCTCTCCTAGAGTCAGGAAAACACTCGGAGATGCTGAAATAACATTCCCGCAGGGCTACAGTATGTAGTCCTAATCAGGGTTCTAAAAGTCACACATACTGGGAAACCTGAAAGTCTGTGGATTAGCCCCAAATGTTTCCACGGCTCCAGAAGTCAAGCTATGTATCAGATCTGAAGGTACTGTGTTTTAGATATGTACCTTGTTAACTAGTAACTCATTTAGATATGTACCTTAACTTGTTAACTAGTAACTCATCTGACTAAACGCTCTGTGAGGGCAGAGAGCCCATCCGTGTTTATTATCCTGCCGTTAGCACAGTGGATGAACGCTTGAACTGAATACCATCCTGAAGCCTGCAAAACGGCATTTCATTCCCCAACACGCTATAGTCAGAGATGCCTCTTATTATTCTACCCTGGCTCTGCATGGTAATTTCAAATTTAAAGATCCAAATTCTCAATTGGAGCCAAATACTGGCATCTAAAACTAATCTTGGGCTTTCAAATTTCTAATAATTAAAGTTTAGGTTATTTGGGCCAATCCTCTTACAGAAAAAAAAATGTTTAAAAAGTTGGAGGAAATATTTTAAAAACCTTCCAACTATCAATACACTGACAAGATGGTAGCGCACGGGCCAAAACCAAAAGAAAACTGGAATCCAGACAAGCAAATAACCACAGAGGCCCCGCAGCACTGGCCAGTCCCAGACAATGGAACTTTTGTTTCAATGGCCCTCTGAGGAGAAGAGGTCAAAAACCCAAAGCCCAGAGCTTATCCAAGGTGAGAAACCTAAAAAGAGCCCTTTTCCTAAAATATGCTAAGATCCCAAAGGACTCCTGAGAGTGAGTCAGAATTGGCCCAGCCCTCTTACAAAATGACAGTTGGGGTTCCAATATCTTGGTTCCCCACAGAATTTTAAGCTTTGAAAATAGTTTCTGGTAACTGAACTGAGATGGACTAATGCTTTTATGTGGAAAATGCTTCTCAGCATTTCTTGAGATATGTATAGGTCTTTCTGAATCCTAAGAAAAATCAGCCTAGAAATCTGGAAGACAAGAGAAAATACTGTAACTCTCCTGTGAGAATAAAGCCTAGTAATAAATGTAGACACACTATTGGTTTGAAGGCATCTACCAATGTCAAGTTGAAAGCAAGAACAGAAAATACTGACACAGAGAGTAAAAGATTAAGGTTGACCAAACAAGAGTACAGAGAAAAGTGATTAGGATCTAATCAGTTAGTTTTGCTCGTAGCTGTTGCTATGTTATGAGTATGTTTGTAAGTGTGTGTTCATGGCCTTGTGTGCTACTAACAGTGAGTCATTCTGGCAAATAAAAGAAATATTAATAAGCTTATTTGTATAGTGTCTGTCATACAAACCTTGTGAGTGATATCAAGTTCTGGAAGCAAAATAAATCCTTAAATTGGCAGTTCTGACAAATGATTCTGTGTAATGTTAAATCTTGCCCAGGGCAGTGAATGTCCCATTATTTGAATACTACCCAAAACTGTTTGTCCAGTATTCTCCAGGCCTTACTATTTGCTATAGGGCATAGTTCTTTATAAATATTTTAACAGAAGATTACAGAGAACATGAGAGTATTAATATTGAATCATGTTGTACACCTGAAACTAATATAATGCTGTATGTCAATTATACCTCAATAAAATTGTTTAAAGATGTGAATAGTTAAAAAAAAGATTGTCTAAATTTTGAATTAGCAAAAACATTGATATCAATGGCAAAGTCAAAATCAGAGCAAGTACACAAAATACTTTCACTGTTTAAAAAAAAAGAACTTACATGAAGCAATATGTACCCTAATGGTCCCACCTGAGGATGCTTTTAGCTACACTTGTAATCCAACCAACATCAAAAATAAGATGGCAACTCTTTCCTATGCCTAGAATATTAACAAAACAATGATCAGTAGGATCAGGGCAAATAAAACTTTGTGTATTTAAAATCTTGTTTTAAGAATAACTTTTAAATACTAATCACTTGTGGTATTATTTTACAATTTTGAAATTTTTTTATTTAATGTTTATTTTCTGTCAGTCTTCCCCTCTTCTAATGTTTTCAATTGCCTACTGTCATGTTTATTTTCTGACTTTGATAAATATTCTATACTTATGTAAGATGTTAAGGTAAGGGGAAATTGAGTGAAGGGTATAAGAGAACTTTAATTTTTTGCAACTTTCTATATCTAAAATTATTTTATTTTTTTAATGTTTATTTTTGAGAGAGCGCACAAGTGAGCATGAGCAGGGGAGGGGAAGAGAGAGAGGGAGACACAAAATCCAAAGGAGGCTCCAGGCTCTGATCTGTCAGCACAGAGCCTGACGAAGGGCTTGAACTCATGAAACATGAGATTATGACCTGAGATGAAGTCGGCTGCTTAACTGACTGAGCTACTCAGGTGCCCTAGATCTAAAATTACTTTAAACTAAAAAGTAAAAAAGTCTTTAAATTCTTTAAAAAGTCTATTATCAGGTAGAGAACACTTTTATATGTTATTAAAATATATAACCTTGTCGGGACACCGGGATGGCTCAGTCAGTTGGGCATTGGACTTTGGCTCAGGTCATGATCTTGTGGTTCATAAGTTCAAGCCCCACATAGGGCTCACTGCTGTTAGCACAAACGCCACTTTGGATCTTCTAACCCCCTCTCTCTGCCCTTCCCCTGCTTGCACTCTCTCAAAAAACAAACATCTAAAAAAATAGAAATACATAATCTTGTCATAATATTTGGTTCATGATAACAAACCATGCACTTATTTTATGTATATATATTTCTTATATATGTATATGTGTATGTGCCATGATAATATAACAATCTCTTTCAGTACAAGCCTACCACAGGAAAATTATAATCTCTGATATTTTTAATATAAGCCTAACAAAGGAAAATTATTCATTGAAGATTATTATGGTACTACTATTATTTAAGAACATATAAACAAATAGTTTTTTAAAACACAGAATAATTTATAATTTTAGGAATTAACAGAGATTCCAATTTCTTGTTCTTGAATCCCAAGGATTACTATCCTTTGGGAATTTGGAAACACTAGCAGGTCACAAAAAAACTGATAGAAACAAATGCAAATCCTCTCTGGAATAGGTGCCTTCATTTTAGGTCTTAACATTTTGCAAATACTATGACCAGCACACAGTAAAAGATAATCAGACACATAAGGAGTCTAGACCACGTGAATGAGGAGTATGCGACATCAAAAACAGCCCCACTAACACATAATATCTTGGAATCATTATACACAGACTCTAACAGAAGTTATGTTTACCGTATGTAAAAAGAATACAAAACAAGCTGAAAGTTACCTGCAGGAAACAGAAAATTATACAAGAGGACATACCATATTTGAAAAAATAAAAACACAGAGCTCCTAGAAAATTAATCTTCATGTCATCAAAATTCCAGAGTCTGAAGAAGGAATAGCTACAACAAAGAACCTCCCCTTGGGTCTGGCACAGCACTGGACTATTTTGCTATCCATGAACTGTGTCTGACAAAGGGGACTGGCACCTCTGCTCCAACAGTCCCAGAGCCACAGAGGTCCAAGTTCAAAGTAACAAACAGAGGTAGGAGGTGTATGAAAACTCTGGGAAATAGAGCAGGCAACTTCAACTTATCCAATTTATCAAGAATTTAATGGGTCCCTACTACCTGCAGAATACTCTAGCAGGTGTGTGGGAAATGATGCACTGATACAAAGTACATCTTCTCAGTAGGCTTAAAGTTTGTATCGGGAGGCATAGAAACAACTAAGTATAATACCAATCAGAATTAGATGAAACTTGTATCAAGAATCAAGAATTTAAAATCCTAGGCCTTAAATTTCAAGATTTGAGATTATATAGGAATGGATTGGAAGAGTAAAGCCTAGTGCTCAAACTGATGATTTCCTTCTTTTTCATTGTACTGACTATACTGAATATCATTTTTATGGAAATAGAAAAAGATGACCTTAAGAGGTACTGTCAGTGACTGCAAGGAATAATTTCATCGCATTAGCAATAGATACAAATCATACTTATTGAAAATCAATTAACAATATAGCCTATGCTGTTTGTAGATTCAAATGAAGAAAAATCTTTCTAATTAAGACTGTACACATCTACTGTAGATCTATCACAGTATTAAACTTTTAGCACTTAAAAAAAAAAGCACAGTAAGAACACTGGCTAAATTATTAAATTAGTCCTGAAAAAGGTCAGTTGAAGAAAAAAGAATACCTGTCTCATCACTTAATACCAGTCCATTAATCTATACATCCATTTAAAAACAGTGCATGGTATCCTTAAGCATAGAAGACATAGCATTTCCGTGGAACACAATTAATTCTAAAAAGCGCTACTTAAAAATAAAAATGTTTCCTTAGTAATCTCTGCACTCAACATGGGATTTGAATTCACAATCCCAAAATCAAAAGTCGCATGCATGACCTACTGACCAAGCCAGCCAGGTGCTCCTAAAAAGCCTCATTACTGAGAAATTCCCACTACCTAGAATTTGAGACACTTTTGTTTTACCACCTGTATATCTAACACAAGAATAGTTTACAAGTGTATCTCAAAACTTAACAAATATGGAAGCATTGGAACTTGATATTGCTTTGGGGATGCAACACTGAGATTCTCTTATTATAACTCCTTTTCCAGCACACTGAAATCATCGAGGTATCTGGCAATCCCTCCAGGACTTCAAGTACTCACATTTAATGATCATTTTTTTGTTAGTGCCCCCTTCATTATTTTAAGAAATTCTACCCCCAAAGTGGGGCTCAAACTCACAACCCCTGGACCAAAAGTTGCATCCTCACACCCAAGCCCCTTCACATAGTGGTTCTCTCCCGAGCACAGTTTAGAGAGGAGTTTCCTCTCATTGATACCATCTGCTTTCCATCTCTCAGAAGAGGACTCCATTTCTGGCCTTCCCATAATACTCCTTCTTGTTGGGACTTATGTCTTCAGTCGCTCGCAGCGATCTAAAGTAGAGGGGGAGGTGAGCGTGTGTACTTGGCCCGCCTTCTTGAGCCAGCCTCTCTGGCCCACCACTCTCCCACTCGGAGTGCAATCAGTATCCTGCAATTCCTACGCCCACAGACTACTTAGTATTATTTTCTTTCCTGAGGACACATGCGCCCAAAGCTCCCTGGCACACCTGGCCCAAGTGACCCAGCCGTGTTCTCCATGGGCCCTAGACTACTGTTGGTGCCTCACTTTCTTCCTCTTCCTCCTTTATAATTTACTTCTCACCGAAGTCTGATGAATACAAATGGAGTCCCCTGAGGCTGGTCATCCCCAAATGAAGGGACAGAATTTGAATATTTGAATGTACACGGTGGGAAGCGGTGAACTACAGTAGTTAAAAACAAGAGCTCCCAGCAACCTTGGTAAGCTACTTAATCTCTACAAATCTTATCTTCCTCATCTATAAAGCAGCCGTATGAAGTATCCCAGTACCTTTAGGATGGCTGAGAAGATTCTTTGTGCAAACACATGGTAACTAGTCCTTATTATGAACAAGTTAATAAATGTTAGCTCTCTAACCCTATTAAAACCTAGTCCTTAAACCACAATGATATAGGATGCAGTTTTTCATGAATCTTAGCCTGGAAGTCATTAGTCCTCATGAGAGCCCGGTTAAGGGACTTCCCAGCGGCATGACTGCTATGGATACCATGCCAGAGCTGGAGGCATAGACATCAATGAGGTGTGAGCTTCCTTATCTGAGCATCAGGTGAAATCAGGAGGCTACAGTGAGTGGTCATAGGATATATGGAGACAGACCAGTTGAACTGTGATATGAAATTAGGTAATGAAAAAGCAAATCATTCTTTGTCAAAGATAACAACATCTCCCTTAAAAGCATGGGGAGGCTGTTATGGGATTGAATGTCAAGAAGCAAGTACACAGCATTTCCTCATCACTTACCTCTAAGTTGCTGGAGTTCCAAATCCAGACTTTCAATGTTGCTGTCGTAGAACTCAAGGTCCTCAAGGGTCTCTGCCCTTAATGATTCATCTTGCTTCTCCTCCAGCGCCACGTTGAGCTCTTCCTGAGCCCCGCTGCCCATATCCATGTCCTGTTCCATTTCCTGAATCCTCACCAGTACTAGGGGACACGGGGAGGTTTGGTCCGGAGTCTGTTCCATACTCTCAGGGCCCTCCTTTTCTGGGATCTCAAAGCTAGAATGGGGACAGGTTAGGAGCCTGGGGGCTGTCGTTCTGTGCTGTGCCGGGGGCGGCAGGGGAGCCGGGCGAGAGGGTCGCACTGCCAAGGGAGGTTCAGGTTTCAGGCTCTGGGGAGAAGTGGACGCTGGAACGGAGGGACGTGGTGGCGGTGGCCTTAGGGCTTTCCTCCTCTCAGGCAGCTCCTGCTGGCTGAGTAGCTTTGAGGAACCTCGGACAATGTCCCTCTCGGAGTTAAAGTCCAGGATTGAGAAGTGGCGCAAAATTTTATCTGATTCTGTGCCAGGTCCTGACAAGCTCTTCTCAAACTCTATCAGCTGTTGTGTCAACTTGGAATCCAGGTCAGTGCTGCCTTCTCCCTGCACAAGTGTCATTGCTTCCAGGGCAAACCCTTTGTCGTGGGGACCAGGCTTCGCCTCTGACCTCTCTGACGCAGAACAAAAGCCAGAGGCATTTTCTTTGGGTATGTGGTGCCTTTTAGCACATCTTATCATGTCCTGGAGCTGAGAGCTCAACTGGCTGGGTCTAACTACTCTAGGGGCTAAAAGACTAGAGCCACTGTGAGGAGGTGGCACTGGCTTCTGCAGGGCTTTTGGTGGGGAGTGCACGCCTCTGGGAGGTGGGCTGGAGTAGTCTTTAGTGTTTGCTTCAAAGGGAAGAGGGTCAGGATACTGCTCTGAACTCAGGAGGCTCCCTCCTGCTGGAGAATAATACTGGTTTTTCTGCGATCTGGAACGAAAAGATACGTGACGTTGGGAGGAAACCCCATTGACAGTCTCTGAAGGATCCTTTGCAGAAGGGTCTTTGGCAAGAGGCTGTTCGTGTCCCGGGCCCGGGCTTCTCAGGACCCCTCGTGAGATGCCCTTGTCCTGATGAGAATTTTTGTTTACTTCACACTCTGAAGTCAGATGCTCTAGGGGAGAAGCAGATGTTTCAGAAATAACACAGTTGGGCTTCTTTGCTGATTCATATTCAAGAGTTTCGTGTCTTCTTCCCTCCACTACTGCGGAATTCTCAGAACATTCCAGAGAAGCGTCAGGGATCTCAGCAGGGCTGCTTTCCTGAGGTATGGCCATGGTCTCCTCTGCTCCTGTTTTAGGGAAGAGCTTTACAAATCGGTAAGGAAAGATGCCTGTCCTGCCCTTCAGTGATCCTTCCAGCCAGCCATCTTCCAGAGTCCCCAGAATTCGGATTTTATCACCTACATCAAAATCCAACTCATTCGGCTCCAGGGCTTGGAATCTGTAGAGGGCAATTCCATAGGTCCCTGGCTGCTCCACGTCCTCTTCGGGGCCCCTCTCCTCTTCTCCTGGAGGGGTGTCTTCTTCACCGTTAATAATGCAGTCGTCGTGATCTCCAGAACTTTCCAACTCATCCACAGTCCTCAGCGGCCCCAAAAGCTCCACAAAACCTTCTGGAAAAATGCCTCTTCGGCCATCTAATTCCCCTTCAAACCAGCCTGGTTCAGGAACCCCAGTAATGGTAATCACATCCCCTTCTCTGAAGTCCAGCTCCTCATCCAGCTGGGCAGAGAGCCCCATCAGTGCCCGGGCCTGTCCCATCGAGTACTCAGGAATCTGGAGCAAGGCACTCTGCGAGTGCCACCGCTGGCTCTGCGAGGACAGGCGGAGCTCCCGCACGCACGAGGACGGGAAGAAGCCCCGCATGCCCCAGCAGCTTTGGCCCTGCACCCAGCCGGCGGTGGGAGCACCATCGAGAATCACTAGGTCACCTAAAGAAAGAGAAGCAAAGATAATGACCTGAGTCATCACCCCAAAAGAGTACAACTCATCTTTTCAAACATCTGTCAGATTCAGGGAAATCTACATCTGGAGTTTTAAGGGCATGATACTTTTTTTTTGTTTGTTTATTTACTTATTTTAAGCGACACAGAGAGAGAGAGAGAGAAAAGAGTGCACGTGTGCAAGCAGGTGAGCAGCAGAGAGAGGGAGAGGGAGAATCCCAAGTAGGCTCGACACTGTCAGCACAGAGTCCAACACAGGGCTCGATCTCAAGAACCATGAGATCATGACTTGAGCCAAAATCAAGAGTCAGACACCTAACCGACTGAGCCACCCAGGGCATAATGCTTTTGATAATTTAGTGAATTTAGTGAATTTTGACAATTTAGCGACAACAGCGCACACTCCTCTAAACTAGTGGTTTTCGATGTGTGGTCCATGGAATCCTGGGGGAGCCCCAAGATCCTTTCAGAGTCTGTAAAGTCAGAACTGTATTTTCTTCATATACTTTACATACCTCAGTTAATCACAATTCAATCAGCAGTTTGAACATAGATACAAATACGACAATCTAGCTTTCTTCTATTAAACTAAATATTAAAGAGATTTGCAAAAATGTAAACAACTGACACTCATTAAATTTTTTGTTTGGAAAACTATTCTTCATTAAAAATATGCTGTTTATGTTAATATATAATTGGTTTTAAAAAATGAATTGATAAATGTTTTTAAAATTTCTGTTTTAATAGCTAATATTGCAAATATCAATAAACCCACATAAACAAGAGCTCCTTCACGTCTCAAACTTTTAAGGGTATAAAGGGCTCCTAGGATCAAAAAGGTTGAAAACTGCTACTTTTAAACAGTGTTCTTACAGTCTGTGCCATTGGATTAGTTTATAAATGATAAAGAAAATATACACATGTCTGGGACACCTGGGTGGCTCCATCAGCTAAGTGTTCAACTTTGGCTCAGGTAATGATCTCACAGCTTGTGAGTTCAAGCTCCACGTTGGACTCTGCTGACAGCTAGCTCAGAGCCTGGAGTCTGCTTCGGATTCTGTGTCTCCCTTTCTCTCTCTGTTCCTCTTCTGCTTATGTACCCTCTCTCTGTCTCACTCAAAAAATAAACAAACATTTAAATATGTATACACACACACACACGTCCACTGTAATCTTTTGAACCAACGCATCTATTCTCTCATGCTAAATTGTATTTAATATGAAACACGGAACAATGAAAGAAGTCTTCAGGAATGATTTCTTTGTTGGAGGTCCAGGGTGTGGGCAAGAAATTCTTCACTGATATCCTCCAGAGGCCTTTTGAACTATTCTTATCCTGAAAATACATCATAATAAAGCATGTTCTAGCAATAGGTACTTTTGTTTTAGAAAACAGTTCCAATATTGATGTTTCCGGTTAACCTCACAGAATGTCAACTGAACAGTTAGCGTCTATCTGTCTCACTACTGAAGAAGGTGAGGTAAAGAAAGGAGAGGGGCACACTGCTTCTGGAAATATATGAAATTAAAATTCAGTCTTAGAAGATTCGCCCCAACTTAAAGAACTGCTCTATGGTTTTGTAATAAATTGTTTTGAAACAAACTCTTAATTTTCTGATGAGGAACTATTCATTTTGTGAATTAGCAGCTTTAATCTTTTTTAATCTTCCTGTTACTGGATGCCTCTTGTCAATTTGACTTTATTGGCAGAAGTGATCAAGGAATGCAACAAGTCCAAGTAAAATAAGACCAGGAGAGCAAAGTACCTACCAAAGTCACTTAAGTTATTTTAAAGTCAAGCATGTTTTATAACTGGATTATCTTCTAGGGTATCTTTTAGGGTATTCAACTTGCCCTTGATTCGTTTAAAAAAATTAAATCTGCCCTATCTTCTCACCAAGTGAATGACATGTTCCTTAATGGCAGGTACCACTTCTCTTTTGTATTTCCTGAGTCGGATACAATGCCTTTCACAGAGCAAGCATTCTATGTCTATTTGATGATGATTCTGCAACTCCACCTCCCAAATAAATTAAGCCTATCCTCCCTCTGAAACTGGCTCCAGGCTGTTAGTTTCCTTTCTTCCTTTAATGTCTTCTTTCAAAATAGTGTTTCCACTCACTACTTGCCCTGGTCCAACTCTCATCATCTCACTTTCTTAAATCTTGTCCCAGACTTCCTCTCTTCCAGTCTCTTCCAGCCAAACTAAGATGATAAATGTACCAGTTTTATCATATCCCTCCCCTGCTCAAGTTTTTCCTGTAAGGCATAAAGGCTTCTTCCTACTCCCATAGGATTCTTCTCTAAAAATCCTATACTTGGGGCACCTGGTGACTCAGTCAGTTGAGCGTCCGACCCTTTATTTCTGTTCAGGTCATGATCCCAGGGTTGTGAGATTGACTCCCATGTCAGGCGGAGCATGAAGCCTGCTTAAAATTCTCTCTCTCTCCCTCTGCTCCTTACCTCTGCTCATGCTTCTCTCTCTCCACAATAAAAAAATAATAAAATAAAATAAATATGAAAGTATTACCTGGAATATATAAAAAATAAGTTTGCTCTAGACACTTCCTAAAGAGGTTTAGTTACTAAAGTGCCAAAAGACTCTTCTTATGTTTTTACCTCGGTGCAACCTGGCACCCACATCCAGTCATAACCCCACTCCCCGCCTCCATCCCAGCCAGCCAATAATACCTCCCTGTTCCACACAAAGGCACTTTCATTAGATCCTACAAGCCTGTCCATCTGAAACCCTAGCATCCTTCTCTAAAAGACTTTAGAAACCCATAACCACCTTGACCATCTATAGCCTACTAAAAAAATTATCATTTACATCACTAATTTTGACAGTTGTATTTTTATATACTACACAGCACCTGATGTTAAGATTTTGCACTTGGTGGTAGGCACCCAACACATTTTCACTGATTTGTTTCACTCAGATATTCCTGAAAAATAGGGTCTTGGTCCTATATTTCTATATTCCTTTAATTTATGACTCAATATCCATTGGTTAGAGCTTGGGGGCCTAAGAATTTTTTTTGTTTTAATTTTTTAAATGTTTATTTCTGAAAGAGAGGGGGGGGAGGGAGAGAGAGAGAGACAGCGTGAGCAGGGGAGGGTCAGAGAGGGAGGGAGACACAGAATCTGAAACAGGCTCCAGGCTCTGAGCTGGCTGTCAGCACAGAGCCTGACGCAGGGCTCGAACCCATGAACCATGAGATCATGACCTGAGCCAAAATTGGGCACTTAACTGACTGAGCCACCCAGGAACCCCAAGAATTTTATAAATCATATTTATCCCCCCACTACCTCTACGGCTAATCCATCAGAACCACAGAGGGAACTCACTGGAGACACGGCTACTATCCAGGCACAAGAGGCCTTTTGGTGAATCAGAAGAACAGAGGCATGCCATAACTCCCATTCTACTGGCTTTGAAATAAACTGGCTTACCTAAAACGGTAGAAGTACACTATTTTCCTTATTTTGCCAAATCTCCATGAGACCCTTCCCATAGGGCTTGCTTTTCCTATTTTCACCCAGGTCACTGTTTCACAAAGCTTTATTACCTGGCAGACTCTCATTCTGTTGGCTCATTTTATATAAAAAGACGATTTTTTAAACATATTTTTTAATGTGTTTTAAATTTATTTCTGGGGGGGTGGGCACAGAGAGGGAGGGAGACACAGAATCAGAAGCAGGCTCCAGTCTCTGAGCCAGTAGTCAGCACAGAGCCCGATGCGGGGCTCAAACCCACGAACCGTGAGATCATGACCTGGGCCAAAGTTGGACGCTTAACCAACTGAGCCACCCAGGCACCCTGATGATTTTTTTTTTTTTCTTTTAGTATGAGAGACCTAGAGAGAGTGTATGTAAGGAGGGAGAGGGGTAAGACAGGGGGAGAGGGAGAGAGAAAGAGCGTGAGAGCGAGAGCGAAAGCGAGATCTTAAGATGGACACTGGGCTCCATCCCACAACCTCAGGATTATGACCTGAGCTGAAATCAAGAGTCAGACGCTCAACTGACTGAGCCACGAAAAAAGGCGAATTTAAAAAAAACTCATAGTTTAAACCCTGAAAAGCACTTGAGATTTAATTTTGCTTCACACCCTTATTTTGTGGCTGTTAACTGAGTGTTTTGCACAGTCTCTGGTTTTACTGCATGGGCATCCCAGGTGAGTCCTGAGGAATGGAGGCTTCCTGGTGGTCATTCCCAGCCTCCTGAAACAACAATATGAGGAACTGCTGGAATAGGGTGCCCAGATTTCCAAAACAGAAAAATAGGAAGTGTGGTGACTTGTAGGGTCAGCTTGAGCCTTTCACTCATGCACAAACAATCCCAGCCACCAGGCCGCTCACATTTGCTGGTTGATTTTTTTTATTTGAACAAGAAATGCATTAGGAATAAGATGGTAAGAAGGAACACAAGTCTTCTTAGAATCTGAAAGTAAGTAGTCTGACTCTGCAGTATTAGGTCCCCCCTGAATCACAATGCCCAGAACACTGTGTGCTTTAGGCAGGCTGACCACATGTTTTACTTAGATTTCCATGAGTCATTTGAGAACCTTACCCTCAAATGTCACACACATGGCATCACAAACTTATGGCCTGGGCGCCATATCATTTATCAGGTTTTTTATATATAAGTTAATCCAAAATGCTAAAAATAGAACTACCCTATGATCCAGTAATCACACTATTGGGTTTTTACCCAAAAAATACACAAACACTAATTCAAAGGGACACCTGCACAACTATGTTTACTGCAGCATTCTTTATAATAGTCAAGTGTCCATTGATAGATGAATCGATAAAGATGTGGTACACACACACACACACACACACACACACACACAATGTAATAGTCACTGAATAATTTCTTGCCATTTGCCACAACATGGAGGGGCATCTGGGTGGCTTAGACAGTTGAGCATCTGAGCTCAGCTCAGGTCATGATCTCATAGTTTGTAGGTTGCCTCCCATCAGTCTCTCTGCTATTGGTGCAGAGCCCACTTCAGATCCTCTGTCCCTCTCTCTCTCTGCACCTCCCCCATTTGAACGCACGTGCACAGTCTCTCTCTCTCTCTCTCAAAATAAAACAAAACAAAACAAGGATGGAGCTAGAGAGTACAATCTTAAGTGAAATAAGGCAGTCAGAGAAAGACAAATACCATATGATTTCACTCAGATGTGGAATTTAAGAAACAAATGAGCAAAAGGAAAAAGAGACAAACTAAGAAACAGACTTTTAACTATAGAGAACTAAGTGATGGTTATCAGAAGAGAGCTGGTAAGGGGATGGGGAAAATAGGTGATGGGGATTAAGAGTACACTTATCACAGGGGCACCTGGGTGGCTCAGTCAGTTAAGCAACTGACTTTAGCTTAGGTCATGATCTCACAGTTCATGGGTTCAAGCCCCACACTGGGCTCTGTGCTGACAGCTCAGAGCCTAGAGCCTACTTCAGAGTCTGTGTCTCCCTCTCTCTCTGCCCCTCCTGCTCCCCCACTTGTACTCTGTCCCTCTCTCTCTCTCTCTGTCACAAAAATAAACAAACATTGAAAAAATAAAATAAAAAGAGTACACCTGTCATGAAGAGCATTGAGTAATATATAGAATTACTGAATCACTATATACCAGAAATTAATATAACACTGTATGTTAACTATACTGGAATTAAAATTAAAAACTTAATTAAAAATAAATTTATGAATTCATTTTTTATTGGTATTTTTTGAGGGTGAGGAGGTGGCCTAGAAAATGAGGTTATAAGCATTCTGTTAATATGTGGCAATTATCACTGATATTTCTTTTTTTTAATTATCACTGATATTTCATCATTACCACTAATTTTTTCCTCTCCCCTTTTTCTGTATTTTCTTTGTCATATTCTCATTTTTTTTTTTAATATTTTATTTATTTCTAGGAGAGAGAGAGATAGCGTGAGCAGGGGAGGGTCAGAGAGAGAGGGAGACACAGACTCTGAAACAGGCTCCAGGCTCTGAGCTGGGTCAGCACAGAGCCCGACGCGGGGCTCGAACCCACGAACCGCGAGATCATGACCTAAGCGAAAGTTGGACGCTTAACCGACTAAGCCACGCAGGCGCCCCTCTCATTTTTGTTTTTTGTTTCCCTTCTCTTTTTTACCCCCTCTGTTTATTTTTAAGGCAGGCAGTGGTCCCAGCCACCTGCACTGATCCTTTTAAGAGAGAGCTTTGTTTTGCTCTGTTTAAAAATATTTCTATTTGAGGGCGCCTGGGTGGCTCAGTCAGTTGAGCATCTGACTCTTGATTTTGACTCAGGTCACGATCCCAGGGTCATGGGATTGAGCCCTGTGTTAGGCTCTGTGCTGAGCATCACGCTTGCTTAAGATGCTCTCTCTCTCTCCCCCTCCTTCTCTCTTCCCCTCCCACTCTGTCCCTCTCCCCTGCTCACTCTATCTAAAAATATAAAAATAAAAAATAAAATAAATTTTCTATTTGAGATAAGAAGACACAAAATGTTACATTATTTCAGGTGTACAACATAGTAATTCAACAGGCTTATGTGTTATGCTATGCTCACCACAAGCATAGCTAAAGTCTGTCACCATCCATGATTATTACAATGCCATTGACTATTCCTCATGCTGTACCTTTTATCCCTGTGATCTCTTCATTCCATAGCTGGAAATCTGTCCTTTATCTCTCACTTGTCCATCCCTCACTACCCCTCCCCTCTGGGAACCACCAGTTTGTTCTCTGTGTTTATAGGCCTGATTCTGCTTTTTTTGTTTATTCATTTGCTTTTTTTTAGATTCCACATATGAGTGAATTCATTTGGTATGTCTTTCTTAGTCTGACTTATTTTACTGAGCATAATACTCTCCAGGCCCATCCATGTTGTCACAAATGGCACGATCTCATTCTTTCTTCTGGCTGCATAATTTTCCATTGTATATATACACTCCATGTTCCTTACCCATTCATCTATCAATGGACACTTAGGGTGCTTCCGTATCTTAGCTATTGTAAATAATGCTGCAATAAACATACAGGTGCACATATCTTTTTGAATTAGTGTTTTTGTTTCCTTTATGTGAATTATTAGATCATATGGTTACTTCTATTTTTAATTCTTTGAGGAAACTCCATGTTTCCCACCATGGCTGTACCAATTTACATTCCTACCAACAGTGTACAAGGCTTCCCTTTTTTCCACATCCTAACCAACACTGGTTACCGCTTTTTTTTTTAGCCATTCTGACAGGTATAAGGTGATAATCTCATTGTGGTTTTTGATTTGCATTTCCCTGACACTTAGTAATGCTGAACCTCTTTTTGTGTGTCTTTTGGGACTATATCAAAATAAAAAGCTTTTGCACAGCGAAGGAAACCCATCCACATAATAAAAAAAAGCAACCTACATAATGGGAGAAGATACTTGCAAATGACATATATGAGAAGAGGTTAATATCCAAAATATATTTAAAAAAAAAAAACTTATACAACTCAACACCCAAAAAACCCAAAGAACCTGATTAAAAAATAGGCAGAGGGTTTGAATAGATATTTTTCCCAAGAAGACATATAGAGGCAGCCTTGTTTCAGAGTTTAAATATAAACTCAAAATACAGGCAACAGTCCAAAACAACTGGATGGCTTTGTGGAAAGGAGAAAGGGTGACACCTGCTGGGAGAACTACTGGTGATTCCAATTCCAGATGGAATCTCCCTGGAAAGATGTACAGACACACAACCTTCATGTCATTCTCAGGAAACAATGTCCTCCCGAAGCACATCCAAAGTCCAGAAATCCCAAGTTAAGAATAAGAAAGACAGCTAATCTTTACTGCATGCTTACCTTGTGCCAGATGCTCTATGTGTATAACCTCACTCAATCCTCACAACTACCTGGGGTAGGTATTATTATCCTGGCCGTTCAACTAGTCCTTACTTAGAGAACAAGTGAGGCCGAGATAATGTAACTGGCCTAAAGTCACAGCTACTAAGTTGTAGAGATGGATTTAAATAACATAATTTTACAATTAAAATATATAATTTTTCTCCTAGTATCCCAATGATACTTCTGAAAGGTAAGTAGATAACAATTAACTAAAGGCAGCATAATAAAAAAACAGGTCTCAAACATTATCCCACATGTTCTTAAGGTTTCCAAATCCCCTCCTGACATATTCAATCACCAAAAGTTTTATTTACACAGAACAGAAGAGGCTTCCCTGCTGCACTGAACGTACTAAGGAGAGAAAGAAACAACAGGGAGCAGGACCAATAGTGCCAGGAGGCAGGGAGAGAGGAGTGTACACCACTCCTGGGCGGAGACCCTGATCTAGTGGGGAAAAAAAAAATTTTTTTTCAATCTAAGAAGTAAAAGGGCCATTCCAAGTACTAGACTTGAAAATCAGGAAGCCATCTACGGCCATACCACCCTGAACGCACCCGATCTCATCTGATCTCGGGAGCAAAGCAGGGTCGGGCCTGGTTAGTACTTGGATGGGAGACTGAAAATCAGGAAGCCTGGGGCACCTGGGTGGCGCAGTCATTTAACTGTCTGACTTTGGCTCAGGTCATGATCTCGTGGTCCATGAGTTCAAGCCCTGCATTGGGGTCTGTGCTGACAGCTCAGAGATTGAAGCTTACTTGGGATTCTGTGTCTCCCCCCCCATCTCTCCCCTACTCTCATTCTGTCTCTCTCCCTCAAAAATAAACAAACATTAAAAAAAAGAAAATCAGGAAGCCTAGACTCAAGTCTTATAAACTATATGTGGCATAAAAAAAAAAAACTTCCATTTTTTACTGATTTTGTTCCCAACTAGTAAAATTATTATCTGTTAATGTAGACGGTCATGTATAGAAAACTAGAGAAATTAAAATCATTTCTGTGTCTCCTGCTAAACTTCCCAGAAAAATTCAAATTGCAGAGGTACATCTAACTTCCTCATTCTCAAAGGTTTATGTGTTCAAATCAGAAGACACAGAGCTAAAAGAGGCATGAAAAGCACAGAAGGAAAGAGAGCTGAATAGTCAGTGTACTTAATTGGAAGGAGAGCATCAGAGAACAAGGTAAAAACACTGACAGCATATCTCCTTCTGGTCTCTTCCTATGTATTGCCCCTGCTGCATCCTCTTCCTTTGTGTAAAAGCTAGTCAAGGTAACATCTACAGTTTCCAAGACCCAAGCTGAGCTTGGGTCAGCCTCAGTCCAGGAGGCTCACAGCTGAAAGATTCATGCTAGGGTCTTCTAAAGAATCTATTTTGTGGTCCTGAGATTCCTGAGGCCAATTTTAACTTCAAAGCAAGTTCAGAACCCAGGATACCAGTCTTTCCAGGGAAGGCATTCAGCAGAAAATCTCTTTTTAGTATCTAAGTCTTCACTACACAAGATATCATTATAAAGCAAAAAAGCTGATTCCAGAAGCTACACCCTCAAATTCTCCAAATGTTGTAGATATAGTGCATATTCCCACAGAGTATCTTCTTACAGCCACTATTTATTTGCTCCAGGAACCAGGTATAGGAAAGGACAAATCCACACCACCCATATCCTCTGCACAGCTCGAATGGAAGCCATTGTGCTCTGGCTCTTTCTCCACTCCCTCTGGTCTGAGTTGGACTACAGCCCCCAGTGGAAGGGCTGTAAGTAGGGGCAGATACACGTTTCCTGCTATAACATTTTGATCTATTTCTCTCTCCCTTTCCAACACTGATTAATAAGGAAGTGTTCAGAGCAGAGGTAGAGGGTCAATGTAAAGTGCAAAACACTCTCAAAATAGATTTTGAGGATTAAGATCCAAATTCAATATTCCTTCTCACTGACAAAGGGTTAGGGAAGTTTGTGAGGTTTCTCTTTCCCCACCTCTGCACGCTCTCGCTCTCCTCACACGTGCAGTGGTTTAAGAAATTAAGCCTATTCCCTTCAGGGCCATACTCAAAAGAGCAAGTAACAATATCAATAACATTCCCGAGAAATTCCACCATTTTGCTGGCTCCTCCTGAGTCATCACAAAAACTGCACTGAGCATAAGCATCAGCTTGTGGAACACTACTGGCTTCCGTGCTCAGGCAGAAATGTGCAGACTTAATCTAGTATCCTTGGTGAAACGGTTTATGGTTCATCTTTAGAAGTTCATATGTCTATCAGAGTGAGGTGAGAAATACTTAGAATGTCACTGAGAAATGGCTACAACTATTCATTTTAAATTACTTCCTTCCTTTTTAAAAAATGTTTATTTCTTTTTGAGAGAGAGAGCGCAAGCAGGGGAGGGCAGGGGGGGCCAGAGGATCCCAAATGGGCTCTGTGCTGACAGCAGAGTCCAACATGGGGCTCGAACTCATGAACTGTGAGATCATGACCTGAGCCAAAGTCTGACGCTTAACCAACTGAGCCACCAGGCGCCCCTTAAATCACTTTCTTTTAGACTGGTTCCGATGACAACTTTAATGTAATGTTACCTATTAATAGGGAGTCAAAATGGGGCTATGTGACATCCGTCTCTTAATCTCTGTACCACAACTCCTGCTTATTATATATTAGTAAATAGTAATGTTGCTCGCAAAGCCATATCCGTTTTTAAGGGGAAAAAAAAGATGAATGTAGTCTGAAGTCCAGCTACAATATGGGGCAGTGGAAAGAGAATGCTGGACTTACAATCAGGTGACAGGACCTCACCTTCTGAGGCCAAAAGCTTTCATCTGCGGGTAGCATTCCTTGAATCTCATTTTCATTATTTATTAAACGCAGTTAATAATATTCACTTTGCTACCAGGTCTGTGGTAAGGATCGGAGGAGAATGTATTTGTGAGCAAATACTATGGAAATTATCAAATGCCAATATAAGGCATTATTATTGTCAGCACGATGTTACTAAAGACTCTCCAGAGGTTAGCACTTTTAAAAATTCAAAAAGAATCTAGTTGTCCAAATGGGCCNTCCTCGCCAGCATCTAGAGTCCTCTGTTTTGCTCATTTTAGCCACTCTGGCGTGAGGTGGTATCTCAGTGTGTCCACTGTCTACTCTTGAATGATCAACTTACCTCGGTGGAGGGGAAGACTGTTCAATTCTTGGGACGTAAATTCACAGATACAGACAAACAGCCTCTCTCCTTCTTTTAGACTGGGGATAGTCACAATTTCCACAAAACTGCTGGGGAACTGTCCTGAAAGTAAAAGCAAACATTTCTAATACTGAAATTTCATTTTCTGTGTACCAGGACATAACTTTTTTTCTGAGCCCATTTACAGACACTGAATTGAAAACTGAGTACACAAAATTTCATTCATGCAGAGCAGAGAGAATACAATTCAATCCGATCAGCATTAATTGGGTACTACTCCAGACAAGGCACACTGCAGAGGGAAAAATGAGTAACATGGTCTTGGCTCTCAAATATCTTAAATCTAATTCAGACATAAACAATAATTCAATTCTGAAATCTAGTGACACAAGAAAGGTGCACAGTTCGCTATGGAAGTTAGAGAAGGCAGAAAACGGTTCAGGAAGAATACAAAAAATTTTATGAAAAAGATTACTTCTGAGTCTGAAGATGGGTAGAGGTTTAGTAGTAGTAGACAGACAGGGCCTATCAGTTAGTTTAATGGATTCCACCTTCTAAATACCTCTTGCATCCACCCACTTATCTCCAGACCCATCACCTTGGGACAGGTCAGCAGCAGGTCTCACCTGGGTTACTGCAACAACCTCCCAGGCTGCCTCCCTGCCCTTGGTTTTGCCCTTCCCTATCATTTTTCAACCTGAAGCAGTGAGCTTTCTGAAATCTGATGGTGCTTCAAGCACCTGTATTGTACCCCATCCATAGCTCCCTACCATGGCATATGCTGTGCTCCACAATCTAGCTGCTGCCCCTCTCCCCAGCACTGTCTCCCCTCCTCAACCTTTCACACTTCATGCCAGGCTGAACTTTCCTCGGACCCTCCATGTTCTTTGTCATTCCAGGGCCTTTGGATAAGCAATTCTCTGTCTATCCTCTTTGTCTTGCTAACTCTTACTCATCATTTTTGGCTTAGCTGAGCTATCATTTCTATTGGGAAATAATCTATTCTCTCCCAAATGTGGGTTAAGTGTCAACAGAGTCGATATAACAAACGTAGCCCAGAATTGCATAACCCTGTGTACGTTAAGGACTGGATTTAACACAGGCACATAGCATGGGGTAAAAACCTTCACCCTTCCCTAGGTTAATTAAAGAAACTGGTGCTAACATATATTTTAAAGACTGGCAGAAAGGAAACCAGGTGCAAAAGAAGTGGAAGGTAGCTGCACCTAAGGCAGGGGTAGCTTTGATAAATTTAGGCCACCCATGCACCTAAAGAGCAAACAGGACGTATCATACTGCCTTGAAAAATAGAGTGAACAAAAGGGTAGAAAATGTTTGAGGAAGACAGCCAGAGAAAACATGGTGGAGAGTGACTTACGTTCAAGGAATCACAGATAAAGACTGGTAGTGAAAAGTAATGACAAACAACAGAGTTCTGAATAAAGAAGTAACATGTATTTTCAGAAGGTAAACAATGGCACTGGGAAGCACAAAGGATAAAGGCCTGGGAAGGATAAGTAAAGATGTGAACAGAAAATTGGCCTGGGGCAGCTGGTATCAAACCATCTCCGCCTTTGGGAGGAGCCAATAAGGAGAGATGGATTGATAACAAACATTTTCTTCTCACTGGTAAAAACCACAGCAAAGACATAAAAAACACAAAAGGATTCTGAAGTTGATTGACTTGGGCTTCCCATTTAATTTTCATTTTTATTATGGAAAGAATGGAGGGCCTGGGGTCTATTTTGTACCGGAGGAATTATGAGCCTCTTACCTGTAACATCTTCTTTCTTTCCTAGAAGCCAAAATTCATCCACCACCGCCAACACCTCAATAACATCTCCCACAAAGAGAGGTAGCTCCTCTGATACACTTGGGCAAAAGTCAAAGATGGCCCGAACCACTGAGCCGGCCTCCATGTTTTATAACCTAGAAACACAGGTCAAAAGAAATTGGAAAGTGTAACTATTTAAGTCATTGAACTATAGGTCAATATCTTGAGAATGATAAAGTTTAAGATATAAAGACACTTAGAGGGGCGCCTGGGTGGCTCAGTCGGTTGAGCACCCGACTTCGGTCAGGTCATGATCTCACAGTTCGTGGGTTCAAGCCCCACGTCAGGCTCTGGGTTCAAGCCCCACGTCAGGCTCTGTGCTGAAAGCTAGCTCAGAGCCTGGAGCCTGTTTCAGATTCTGTGTCTCCCTCTCTTTCTGAGCCTCCCCTGCTCATGCTGTCTCTCTCTCAGAAAGAAATAGAACATTGAAAAAAATTTTTTAAACAAAATAAAGACACTTAGAATTAAGTCAAAGTTAGGCAAATAAGAAGTTTGTACTTTATACTTTGAAGAAATTTATGTACTGTCTCACAAAAATAATGATTTCCTCATATATTCTTCATTTGATTCTCATGGCAATTCTGGTGTTGGAAAAAAAAAAAAAGTGACCTTTATCTGTGAGTGACAGAAAAGGTACAAGTTGGGACATATAGACTTCTCAATAGGTCTTATGGGGCCAATAAGGAAATTAACAGTTTTGAAGTACAGTCAATATGGTACTTTTAAAATACAGTATTTAAAAAGTAAGAGTTTTGATAAGAGACTCTTAAATACTGAGAGCAAACTGAGGATTGATGGGGGGTGGGAGAGAGGGGAAAATGGGTGATGAGCATGGAGGAGGGCATTTGTTGAGATGAGCACTGGGTGTTATATAGAAACTAACTTAACAATAAATTCTATTAAAATAATGAATAAATAAATAAATAAATAAATAAATAAAAAGTAAGGGTCTGGGGGCGCCTAGGTGGCTCAGTCAGTTAAGCGTCCAACTTCGGCTCAGGTCATGATCTTGCAGCTTGAGAGTTGGAGCCCCATGTCAAGCTCTGTGTTGACAGCTCAGAGCCTAAAGCCTGCTTCAGATTCTGTGTCTCCCTCTCTCTCTGCCCCTCCCGTGCTCATGCTCTCTCTCTTTCTCTCAGAAACAAAAAATAAACATTACATGGGCACCTGGGTGGCTCCGTCAGTTAAGCATCCGACTTCGGCTCAGGTCATGATCTCGTGGTTTATGGGTTTGAGACCCGCGTCAGGCTCTGCTGACAGCCAGCTCAGAGCCTGGAGCCTGTTTCAAATTCTGTATCTCCCTCTCTCTCTGACCCTCCCCTGCTCATGCTCTCTCTCTTTCTCTCTCTCCCTCAGAAATAAATTTAAAAAACAAATTACAAAAGAAGTTTTTAAGTAGGGGCTTTTAATATGGCATTTCATTTATTTCCCCAGAACTATCTTAAAGATTAGGATACCTATGCTCAGCAAGTTGAAAAACATAAACTTAATTTGTCTAAAATCACAGAATTCATACCAGCAGGCCAGGATTCTGGCTCCTACTTACCCCCCCCACCCACGCACACACAAAAGGAATGTAGGATCACACTTCAATGGCAGAGATTTAAAAGTGTAAAGTCAAAATCCATGAAAAGAACAAGAAAGGGTGATATAAAAATGGCACCTCCCGACGAGATTTAGTACAGTAGACCAGATCGAGAATGTGTTTTCAGTTCAAAGACACCTTCAGTTCAAAGACATAGTATCCTTGCACTATTAAGGATCTGTCACCTTGACATGTGCCCAGGGAACCTCCTCAATGCACGTTTAAGCAACAGAAAGGGAAGAAAGAGTGGCCATGTGCTCAGCCGTCAACATTCAGCTGTGATTAGCAACCTACCTCCCATGTGTTTCACAGAGAGTACCTGACGCTCCCCAGAGTGTCCAGGCCTCAAGCCTATTTTCCTTTATTCTCCTCAAGTGTTTGTCTGGTGTTGGTAGAGATAAGGCTTCTAACTTTTGTCTCACATGTAACTATGATGACATCAAAAAGCATTAAATGCCTAGTTACAAAAAAAAAAAAAAGATGGCGATAGCTCTGTTGAGTTTATTATCTAAGAAAACAATGATGTAGACCAACATGTTAGGCATATGATACATAGTTGAGGATATTAATGTGGAGCATCCTGACGATTTTAATGAATCATGCAACACAATTAAATACTGCATCTTTAATTTGTACTGTTGAGTAAAAGGAGCTTATCTCTGTGTTACCGGTACTTTTTGTCTACAATGAGATGACTTGGGTCCACAATGGAAAAGAGAAGTGACCAGTAACATTCCCTACGTCCTCTGCCCTCAGCATTTGCTTTAGGCGTTAGAAAACATCGAATTACAATCCCATGCTGAGAAGGCAGCATAATGTGAATGCAAAGTAACCAGGTATCTGGAGTCAGAGATCAAGGTTTGATGCCAGCTCCGGCTTTTATTATTATTTCACCTTGGATAAACTATTTAAACTCTCTAGGCTACAGTTTCCTGTTCTCAGAAAAATAGGGATAATCATACTTTTCATAATAATCATCAGAGGTATGATGATAATGATAAAAATAATAATGCCTAGTATTTCTTGAACATTTACTACGTGCCATGCACTGTGCTATGTCCTTCATTGGGTCCCCACAACAATCCTATCCTATATTATTGGTTTCCATTTTGCAGATGAGGATATGGGGTCAGAGAGGTGACACAATCTGTCCAAGGTCACATAGCAAGTCAGAGATGGAATGGAAACCCAGATCTGCCTACAGCCTTACAGCCAGACCTGCCTACAGCCTACCAGTATGCTGATAGTGTGAAAGCACCTAGGACAGGGCTGGTATAGGAGGTGCTAGATAAATGTGAGCAGTTATTACTAAACATTATTTCCACAATCAGCTACAAGCTCAAATCTGTTTCACTGATATATCACCAGAGAATGTGCTATTTCAAGCACAGAAACACCACAGAATCTACCATTTCCACATGTCAAAACTTGGTTCAGCTTTGACCATGTTTAAAAATAGACACATCATAGGAGTACCTGGGTGGCTCTGTTGGTTGAATGTACGACTTTAGCTCAGGTCATGATCTCACAATTCATGGGTTCGAGCCCTGTGTCAGGCTCTCAGCTGACAGCTCAGAGCCTGGAGTCTGCTTCAGATTCTGTCTCCCTCTCTCTCTCTGCTCCTTCTCCACCCATGTTCTCTCTCTCTCTCAAACATTTAAAAAAAGGAAACACATTAAACACATTATATACCTCCCTTGCCTTCTCTATAGAGTAGGAAAGACACTGAACATAATTTTTTTTTTTTTTACAAGAGAACAAATCTACACCTTTATTTATTTACTTTTCAGTTAGTTTAAATCCTTGAGGGGTACAGCATCACACGGATTCTGTGGCCAATGGCTTTAGCAGGAAGGTTGCTTCGGAATTTTGCACGAACCATGCCACTGTTTCCATGAGCACGAGTGACTTTTCCCCAGATTACTCTGGTTTTATTCGGTTTGCCACCAGGAGTCACTGTGTTGTTCTTTGCTTTGTACACATAAGCACATCTCTTGCCTAGATAGAACTCCGTTTCATCTCGGGCATAAACACCTTCAATTTTAAGAAGAGCTGTGTGCTCCCTCTGGTTCCTGAGACCCCGTTTATAGCCAGCAAAAATGGCTTTGGACCACAACCTTCCAGACATATTTGTCGTTTCAGGAGTCCTGTTCCCAGCAGGCCTCCACGGGTTCAAAGATGGCGGAAAGAGAAAGGCCGACACTGAACATAATTTACTCTTTGCTTGAGGACGCAAGTTCATTATTAAGACCATACATTAGTATACTGTGTTGTGAGGCATAATACCAGTGCTGTGTAACTTTTGGGTCTTTCTCTTTTGCTGTCAGCCATCCTTCTGCTATCAGTTACCTCCTCAGTCAGCTTTTCTACCCTCTTTCTAGATTGCTGTTTATAGTCTGCTGGGGAGGAAAGGCCATACAGACACTGCCACACTTACTAGAAGTTCCCAGATAAATAAAATGTAAACAAGCTCTAAAGGAAAACCTAACAAACTCTTCTGTGGTGGTAAACTACATGTGTTAGTTAGCTAGAGTTTTCCAACAGTTATTTTTTATGTGCTCTGAGGCCCCTTTCTTATTTTCTGGCTGTCTTCCAAACAGCTGAGGTTGCCAGATGTCAGATTTCCGCCTTAAGGGTGGTGTCATAAATATTTTTTTTAAACAAGCATAATATTTTGCAAACCTCTTAGCCATCTATATGTTATCAACATACCTCCCCAAGGTTGGGCCATGGTAGTATTATTTTACTCCTTCTACTACATTTTCTCAAATTCCATTGCACTCTCAGACTAAATATATATCTTGTTATCTGAAATGTCAGAGAGGGAATTAGCATTTGCTCTGTAGGATGTAAGAGACAGACCCTGTTACACTGAGGGGTAAACTTTGTGATCTGAAAGAGTTAAAGCTTCTCCCTGACAACTTTTTGCTGTACCAGAAAATGACTCAGAAGCAGAGGAGGGTCTGGCTAAATGAATGCTGTTACTGACTGACCTCCTACCCTGTTGGAATGAGTGCGTAATCACTGAGGAATACACACCCTGAAGGGTGCTGGAGCCAGAGCCTGGCTAAAGTACAGGATTCGTGTGTGTGAGACGGGAAAGGAGGGCTTGGTGCCGTCTGGTTTACGTGGAATATCATGAATTTCATCTCCATCTTCTCTGCTCTGCACACCCTGTGAAGAGCAACTACTATTGTTCCTGCCTGGGCCATTTCAGAGTCCGGGACAGATATTTTGAAACTTAATCATAAATAGCTTATATAAGCTGTTCCACCAACTCCAGATGGAAGTAAAAAAGAACTTCAGAGGAAATCAGAACACAGCTGGCTTGAGAGAAAGCAGAGGAAAGAACTGCCCATATGGTAGGATGTCAGGGACATCAGGAAAGTCTGTTATGAAAACACCACCTTCTCTTGCTGGTGAATGCCTGCATTTCCTCTGGAGAGTCATTCTACATTTGAGATATAAAGGTCCTTAATTCTTCAAACTCTTTTAGAACACAGACGCTAAGAGGGTAGAGATTTTTGTCTGTTTTGCTCACTGGAGTAGAGCAGTGCTCAACATGCTTTCAAATTTTTAGCAAGCAAATGATTTATTGAACTTTAGAAAAATATACAAAACCATCATATCAAAATCTCAACTTCCACTTATCTAAAACTAAATTAACCATCCCTTTTGCACAAACAGTTTGACCTTCCAGCTCATATAATAGTGTCATATAAATCTTATAGATCTAATACTGCTGTGGACTTCACCCTCTACAGTTGACGGTACGCTAATAGCAACAGCTACCGTTTGATAATCTACCATGTGCCAGACACTGAACTGGAAGCTTGAATCATTGCTGCATTGCAAGGTAGACAGCAAGGCTCCAGAGCCAGGAAGGCGGGGTTCAAATCCCAGTGCCACCACTGGGCAATATATCTAACACATATATATTATATATTATGTTATTTATATTATATTTTATATTTAATTTAAATATATATATATATAAAATATATTATACACTATATCTATATATCTATTTGCTATTTTGCTAGCAAATAAACAGCTAAGCCAGAACCAGAATTCAGGTCTGTTTGACTCCAGTGCCCATGTTCTTTTTACTGTAAGCATAACATCTCTGAAATCTCCCTGGTTCTTCCTTCAAAATCTTCTAGACTTCCATTTTCCTCTCTTCGGTTCTCCAACATTTTATTATGAAAATTTTCAAATAGTGAACTTAAAAGAGTTTTACACCTACCACCTAGATTCTACCATTCGCATCTTTTTGCAGTTATTTTATCACATATCATCTCTCTTTACCCATTTGTCAATCCATGTTAATTTTTTGACACATTGCAAATATTTTATTTTTGATGCATTTCAAAATAAACCACAGACATTTCCCTCCAGCACTTTGGCATATATATCTTAACTGGAGGTCATTATCTGTTTACTTTTTTTTAAATGTCTGTTTATGTTTGAGAGAAAGACAGAGTGCAAGCAGGGGAGGGCAGAGAGAGAGGGAGACACAGAATCTGAAGCAGGCTCCAGGCTCTGAGCTGTCAGCACAGAGCCCAACAAGGGCTCAAACTCGCAGATTGCGCTGCAAGATTATGACCTGAGCTAAATTTGGACGCTTAACCGACTGACCACCCAGGCAACCCTGTTTACATTTTTATTGTTGTTTCTAAGTGTTGTTTTCCTCTTTTCTTGGCCAAAGATACAATTCAGTTCTCCCCACTGTCAGTGAACCTAGTTAATCTTTTAAACTATTGATTTTTACATATTGTTCAGTTGCTTAAAAATTCACCAGGTCTTCCTGTTTTCCCTAATTTATTCACATATTCAACAAATATTTATCAAGCCTAATGGACTCCGTCAAATTCCCATGCAAGCTAAAACTCTGGCTGTACTTTGATGACCCTTTAACCAATATTCTTTAAGTATTTATTCTCTAATCCTGTTGGTGGCTGATAGGAGCATTCAACTAACCTCTACTGTCCTAAATAGTTCAACTCCTATCCCAAAGTATCTACCCTACCGACGGAAAAATTAAGCCCTGCAGGTAACTTGATCATTAATCTCAGAAGGAGATTTCTCTTTCTCTTTCAGTTAGAGAGTGAGAGAGAAGGTGAGAGAGATTTTCTTAAATCTGCACTTTTTTTTAGTGACTCAATATTTTAACACTTTCTATCCACTGATATCGTTGGCAGCTACCTCTTAATCCAGTTTTACTCCCATGATGTACCAAAGATTATTCAAGATACAGTTCCTGCCCCCTAGAAGCTTAGCTTAGTCCCCCCATTTCCCCAAAATGTGTTCTGAGGACATTAATCACCTCCTAATACCAGAGTTTCATGGTCACAATAAACTTGGGAAAAGCTATGGACTGACTATATTTCCCTCTAGAAGGGGCATAAAACATTAAAAAAAAATTTTTTTTAATAAAAAAAGCTTCAATCCCACAAACCATGAGATCATAACCTGAGCCAAAATTAAGAGTATGCTTAACCAACTGAGCTACCCAGGCGTCCCCTAAGAATCCTTTGTAAACCAGCTTTTCTAAATTTGTCTCCCAAAACACACGTTTCTGTTTTGTTTTGTTTTGCTTCACCTCACCCCACCTGAGTAGCCCTTAGTGCAATCTTATAATCAAAATGCTCTCTGCTCCAATAAAGTACTTTCTGTCCAGAATTTTTTCATTTGTTTACATGCTCCTTCCTTTCTCCATGGTAGGCTCCCTTGTCTTTCCACATATTTAAAGACTCCTCACTTTCTACTTTCTCCAACTGATGCCCACCTTTCCTGCTCATGCTCACTTCCCTTTAGGTACTATAGTCCTTGCTCTTATATCACTTTGTAGATTTCTGCGATATCACACTGCACATGTATGGGTTAAAGTCATGACAGTAAATGTATTAATGAGAAAATACTCATAAATAAATCACATTTTAATCAGCTTAACGATAACCCACAACCCTCATTTAATGATAAATGAAATAAATCACATTTTAAAATGTATATCACAGGGGACACCTGGGTGGCTTAATCAGTTAAGCATCCGACTCTTGATTTCAGCTCAGGTCACAATCCCATGGTTCATGAGTTCAAGCCCCACACTGGGCTCTGTGCTGACAGTGTGGAGCCTGTTTGGGATTCTCTTTTCTCTCTCTCTGCCCCTCCCCCACTTATATGTGGGCTTTCTCTCTCTCTCAAAACGAATATAAAAATTAAAAAAAAAATAAAGTAAAATGTTTATCACGGGGCACCTGGCTGGCTCAGTTGGCTAACCAACCAGCTCTTAATTTCGGCTCAGGTCATGATCTCATGGTTCGTGAGTTCAAGCTCCACATCACAGTCCGTGCTGACAGTGTGGAGCCTGCTTAGGATCCCCCCCCACCCTTTGCCCCTCCTCATGCTCAAACTCTCTCTCTTTCAAAATAAATAAACTTTGAAAAATAAAGTAAAATGTACAACACACAACCTAGTATCCATCCAGATGAAAAAACAAAATGTAGCATACTCTCTTATGCTTAGTAGGAATGCAAACTGGCACAGCCACTCTGGAAAACAGTATGAGGTTCCTCAGAAAGTTAAGAATAGAACTACCCTACAATCTAGCAACTGCACTACCAAGTATTTACCCAAAGGATACCAAAATACTAATTTGAAGAACTACATGCACCCCAATGTTTATAGCAGCATTAGCAACAATAGACAAATTATGGAGGGAACCCAAATGTCCATCAACTGATGAATGGATAAAGAAGATGTGGTATACAGACAGATACACACACACACACACACACACACACACACACACTATTACTCAGTCATAAAAAAGAATGAAATCTCACCATCTGCCGTGACATGGATGGAACTAGAAAGTATGCTAAGTGAAGTCAGTCAGTCAGAGAGGGACAAATACATGATTTTGTTCATAAATGGAATTTAAGAAACAAAAATAAACATGGGGAGAGAAAAAAGGGAGGCAAACCAAGAAACAGACTCTTAACTATAGAGAACAAAGTGATGGTTACTGGAAGGGAGGTGAGTGAGATGGGTGATGGATATTAACGAGGACTGGTAATGAGCACCTGGTGTCATATGTAACTGATAAATCACTAAGTTCTACACCTGAAACTAATATTGCACTGTATATTAACAAGCTTGAATTTAAATAAAACCTTGGGAGAAAAAGAAAAAAAACGTGCTGTATACATACAGTGGAACATCATTCAGCCTTAAAAAGGAAGGACAGTCTGGCACACGCTTCAACACGGAAGAAACTTGAAGACGGTATGCTAAGTCACAAAAAGGCAAACACTGTGTGATTTCATTTATATGATGATTCAAGAATAGTCAAACTCAAAGAAACAGAAAGTAGAATGGAGGTTCCCAAGGACTGGGGTGAGGGGAAATGAGCATGGAGTTTCAGTTGGGGAAGATGAAAGGGTTCTGGAGGTGGACGGTGGTGGCTGCACAATGTGAATGTACTTCATGCCACAGAACTGTACACTTAAAGCTGGTTCAGATGGGGGTGCACCTGGGTGGCTCAGGCGGTTAAGCGTCTGACTCTTAATTTCAGCTCAGGTCATGATCTCACGGTTCATGGGTTTGAGCCCCATGCTGACAGCACAGAGCCTGTGTGGGATTCTCTCTCTCTCCCTCTCTGCCCCTTTCCCCACCCCACTCAAAATAAATAAACTTAAAATTTTTTTTAATGTTTAAATGCTAAATCTTATGTTATATATATTCACCACAGTAAAAAAGTTTTTAAAATGTATGTCATAGAAGTGAGAGAAGGCCTGGGGAACTTTGGTAATTTTTAATAAGCAACATATCTACAAGTCTGAACATATTACTGAAAAAATACTCTGAGATCACAAACTATAATCTTTTACCCTGATAGTGATATCACAGAGCCTAATAAGTAATTTCCAAACCAGCTTTTTGAGAAAAGAGCAGAGCCTGCTACAGATTGAGGACACTAACAACAAGTATGCGCTGGATGTCTTCCATTTCCCTCCTGGGCCTGTCTTCCACCCTCTCTGCCCAGCACCCTGTGCTGTGCTCCTCAGAGCTGACCACAAGAACCACATCAAGGTGCTCCCTTGCCTCTGGCCTCTAGTTGGGTTCAGCAAATGGGCGACACAGCAGGAGAGCCGACGGTAGAAGGACAGTGGAGGTTCAGGTGTTTATTCCCCAGGCTCTTTCCCTGCTGGGCTATCAGCTGGCTCCCAGTTCCCTGCCTCTTCAGCCTCGGGTGCTTCTTCTGCAAGCCTGGGGTTGTTATTTTCCCCAAACCTGTCTGTTCTATTCTAAGAAGGGCATCCTCAAATGATCCACCTTCAGAGTGCCTTCCATATTTTGCTAGGCCCCTGATGGATACATGCCCAAAGGAATCTTCAGGATTTCTGAGAATCGTGCATGAAAAAATTGGGACAAAGAATACACAAAACCATAAAATTCGTACACAAAACCATAAAATTCGTTTCCTAAATCTACCATTCTGAATCCAGATGACAGATAAGAACTAGAGATGCAAATTTTGAAACCTTTAAAAAATATTAATCAAATTATTGGCACCTGGATTACGCCACTAAAAATAATACTCTCACTTTTGATGGATCTGGTGCATGGGACCCAGACTCTAAATTCTTGTTTCAAAATTCTGAGCCATCTGATTTACCATTAGGAAAGTGGGATACAACGCAGGAGAGTTTTGAAAATTTATTCTTTCAAAAAGCACTAGTGACATTTTCAATATTCTTCCTAATACTTCCCAATTTATACTGTAAGTCTAAATTCTGGGATGTCAAAACAAAATTTCTGAAGAGGTTTCCTAAATGAAGGCCTGCTGTTTCTCCTTTCTTGCTTCTTGTTTGGGCCTGCAAGGGGGGCGCCCTGGAGCAGGTACACCTCTGCCTACCTGACAAAAGCTACGGAAGAGGCCCTCTTGGTGGGGACTCTCCAGTAGAGGTTCCTTCAAAGGAATACGGTTTCATGAGCATGTGGGAATTTCTTTATGTCTCGAAACTGACTTTCCCAAAAATATTACCTTTTGGGAATAGCAAACCATTTTTAAAATTTCAAGTACTAGCAATGAGAAATATTTAATTTCAAAAAAGCGATTGGAGGGGGGCGCCTGGATGGCTCAGTGGGTTGAGTGTCTCACTCCTGATTTTGGTTCAGGCCATGATCCCCAGGTCGTGGGATTGAGCCCTGTGTTGGGCTCCATGCCGAGCATGGAGCCTGCTTAAGATTCTCTCTCTGCCCCTGTCCCCAACTCATGTGCTCTCTCTCAAATTAAAAAAAAAAAAAAGAAAAAAAAGTCATTTGTGCAGTTCTCTTATTCTTAAAAATACAGGGCTAAAGAGAATAGTCTCTTTGCTTTGTATGAAAGGGTCAGAGGTATCAGAAAATGAAGTTTAAATGTTTCAGGAAGGAAATGAGAGAAGGTAGGAAAACAGCATTTCCTCTTCTAGTTTATGTCACTGGAGTTCATTTTGGACAGAAGGGCAACAGTCACTGCCAGGTGATTACTCAGATAACTAGCAACGGATGAGGAGGAAAAGTAGAACCCATCTTGATCGTGGCGTCCCCCGTGAGGCTGAGTAGCACAGTCAGGGCCAACCTGTCCTCCTTCCACAGAATCTTCTGCCTACTGCTCTTCTAACGACAACAGCACCGACCCACAACACGTACTTGGGTTTAGCAAACTATGGAACGTTGGACTCCTAGGGAAAACGGAAAAGCCTGTTCTGCTTAGATGGAAAGATCAGAGTTATGAAGGTAGGAAAGGAATCTGCTATCATAAACGGTCTTACAATTTATATTACATTTGCTTATTTCAAATTGGTCCCAAGTTGTAAGGCAGCAACCTCAGCAGACGGACATGATATATATCCGACTTTCTGCCAATCACGGAAGGGCCCTTCGGTCCCCTTCAGGGTTTAAAACAAGCACTTCTCATCTAAAATAAAGCAGTGGCTAAAAAGCTATTTTAAAAAAATTCACTTACATATCTCTACATCATTTTTGTTTTTTTGACAAAATTCCACTGGTGGAGGAAGATCCCAAAGTTAACATTTCAGGACCTATCAAGTTTGAGGATATTTCCATTAAAAAAGTATTTTCAGATGGGACAACCAACGAGTTCCGTAAGTGCTCTCTCTGGTACACATTTCTTAAATCATGCATGAATCTCAATTATGGGTGGAAATTTAAAAATTGCTGACACATAAGTAAATACACTGGACGTGTCTGAGCTAAGCAGTTTAGTGATACATTAAAATCCACAGCCCCACTAGGCTGTGTGTGTAATAAATGCCCAGATAACATATCCCTTAGCAGTTGCAGAAGTGCAGATGAAGGTGACACTATGAAACTTTAGGGTGAGGCCACAGATAACATAAACATGTGAAGACAGGCAGTCTGTAGGGTTGTGAGGATAAATGTTACAAAGATCTGCAAGGTAGGCATCTTGTTTCTTTTCCTTATCTGTTTCTAGTGCAAACTAGTTCTGTGCTGAAGAAAAAGGTTTAAAAAGACATGAGGAGTTTCTCTACCCTTCAGCCTACTTTATAAAATATTCTTGATATTTTATTAGGAAAAAATCAGGAAATGAATTTTGAAAATAAAAGATTCTGAGGAAGAAAACTAGGAAAGAAAGAAACTGTCCAACTAGAGTTAAACATAGCTGAGATCATTCTTAGGGTGGGTGATTTAGATCATCTCAAGGAGCACCACCATCCAAGCACCATGGAAGAGGCTTTATACAAACAAATAACAAAAGCTAATACTTGTGGCACCTGGGTGGCTCAGCTGGTTGAGTGGCTGACTCCTGATTTCAGTTCAGGTCATGATACCAGGGTCATGGAATCACGCCCCGCGTCGGGCTCTGCAGTGGGGCCTGCTTAAGACAGACTGACTCTCTCTCTCCTCCCACCCCCCTCTGCTCATGTGCACTCTCTCTATAAATTTTTTTTAATTAAATCTTTAAATACACACAGCCACCCATTTGGCATTTATAGAAACTAGAGACACTATACTTGAAAGGAAAATGTATTATGGAATCTTCTGGTAGCTTCTATTTAAGATGAACCAGAGAGTAACACCAAGACACGGCAAACTCAATGAATAACTGATTCCTCAGTGTAAACAAGAAGGATTTAAGGTCCTAAATCAGGATGTTCAAACCTAAAATTCAACAGTAAAAAAGGTTCATATTCTGGGAAAAGATCTCTGATAGGAGCAGAGAGAGCAGTGGAAGGATATGTAAAGAAAAACAGTGTATCTATGTGGAAACCCTGAATCTGGGAGTGACGTATAAATAGTAGCTAGGATAAGATTAAAGGAGAACAAAACAGGTGGGAGATGTATAAGACAGACTGCCATGACAGATGGAAAACAAAGATGACATTTTAATAATAAGAGTACAGAATTGCTACAGAAACTAACAATTGTGTCTGGTAGTTGATATAAGCTACAATGCCAATTCCCTAACAAATAGCAAATGCATATAATCACAGGGTAGTTAATTAACTGTGTACTAAAGATCGCGTGGGGTCTTTCACTGGGCCTTCTGGGCAGATAGCATGTCTGATCATTGTGATTCCTGCCAAAAGAAATTAAGGACATAGTTCAGGACTTTGTTTCAGTTGTTCTGCCTTTTTTTAACATCATAAATAAGTGAGTTTTATCAAATTTTTTTCTGTATCTACTGATACTCATGTTTTTAGACAATCATGTTTTTTCTCCTTTATTCTGTTAATGTGCCAAATCACATTGAGTTTCAAATGTTAAATCACCCTTGCATTCCTGGAATAAACCCTATTTGCTTATGATGTATTATTCTTTTTTTTATACAAGTTTAGTTATTATTTTAGTAATCTACACCCAACGTGGGCTTGAACTCACAAACCTGAGATCAAGAGTCACACACTCCTTCTACTGGGCCAGCCAGGTGCCCCTCTTGTTCTTTTTATATAGTGCAAATTTTAATTTGCTACTATTTTGTTGAAGATTTTATACCTATGCTCCCAAAAGGATATTAGTCTTTAATATTTTTAGATGTCCTTGTTAGGTTTGTGTATAAGAGGTAGGCTTACTGCATAAAACTCTGGGAAGTGTTTCTTTCTCCTCTATTTTCTGAAAAAGTCTATGTAAGACTGGTATTGTTTCAACCTTACATATTTGATAGAATTATCAGTAAAATAACCAGGGCCTGTAGAACTTCAAGGAAAGGTTTTTAATTAAATATTCAATATTTTTATCAGATATTGGGCTACTGAAAATTTATATTCTTGTCTCAGTTTTAGTAAGTTGTATTTTTCAAGAAATGTGCCCATTTAATCCAAGCTATCAAATTTACTGGCATAAGTTGTTCATAATATTCCTTTATTGACTTTTTAATATTTGTATGATCTGTAATGATATTGGAAATTTTTGTTTTCTCTCTTTTTCTTAGTCTTGCTAGGAGATTATCAATTTTATCGATCTTTTCAAAAAATCACTATTGGCATTGTTATAAATCTCTATTGTTTGTTTTCTATGTCACTGATTTCTTCTTTCTTTGTTATTTCCCTCCTTCAACCTTAGTTTAATTTGTTCTTCTGTTTCTCATTTCTGTGAAAATTTAGATAACAGATTTTAAATACTTCTTTTTAAATATAAGCATCTATGACTTTCCCTCTAAACACTGCATTAGCTGCATTCCACAGATTATGATATGATGCTTTCACTTTCATTAAAACAAAAATATTTTCCAATTTCCCATATGATTTATTCTTTTAACTATGAGTTATTTAGAAGTATGCTGTTTACTTTCCAAATATCTAGAGATATTTCTGTTATTAACTTCCAGTTTAATTCTGCTGTGGTCAGAAAACATACTCTGTATTATTTAAAATTTACTGAGAAGGTTTATGGCCCAGCATATGGTCTACTGTAGTGAGTGCTCTATCCACATGTGAAAATAATGTATATTCTGCAGTTCCTGAGAATAGTGTTCTATAAACAATGCCAGTTAGGTTAAGGTGATTGATAGCAGCATTCACATCATAAATATCCTTGTTGATTTTTATCTTCTTGCTCTGTCAGTACTGAGAGAGGGGAATTAAACTCCTAACTCTTATTGGGATTTGTTTGTTTTTCTCTTTAATTCTGTTAGTTTTGCTTCATGTATTTTGAATCTCTGTTATTAGCACATTTTGAATTTTTCAATTATTTGGATGAACTGACTTTTATCATAACAACATAGCCCTCTTTATCTTGTTAATACTCCTTAGTCTACTTCCTCTGACATTAATATAGCCATATCAGCTTTTTCCATACTATTTACATGGTTTATATTTTTCTTTTTTTTTTTTTACTTTCAACATATCCATACTTTTCTATTTAAAGTACATTTCTTTCTTCCTCCAGCTTTATGAAGATATAATTGACATAGGACATTGTGTAAGTTTAAGGTATACAATGTGATGATTTGATACATGTGTATATTGCAAAATGATTACCACAATAAGATTAGTTAAGACATGCATCATCTCACAAAATTAGAATTTTTGTGTAGAGAGAACATGGAAAATCTATTCTTTTAGCAATTTTTAAGTATACAATACAGTACTATTAACTATAGTCACCATCTGTATACCCAGAACTTATTCATTTTATAACAGGGAGTTTGTACTCTTTGACCACTTTCCCCCATTTCTCCCCTCCCTCAGCCCCCAGCAACCATCATTCTATTCTCTGTTTCTATGAGTTTGGCTTTTTTTTTTTTAATTCCCCATATAAGTAAGCTCACACAGTATTTGTCTTTCTCTGACTTATTTCTCAAATGCCTCTCTTTTAAACAGTTAACTGACAAATCTAATCATTTATACTTTTACATTAAAATATTTAGACCATTTATATTTAGTATTATTGATATGGCATTTGTTTTCTACTTGTCCCATTTGTTTGTTCCTTCTTTCCTGAATTATTTTGAGCTAGTCAAATATTTTTTAGAATTCCATTTCATTTCCTCTATTGGCTTCTTAGCTATACCTCTGGATTTCTCAAGTGGTTGTTGTTCTAGGGTTTACAATATGCATCTACTTAGAATATCATACCACTTTACATATACTGTGTGAACTGTACAACAGTATTATTCCATTTACCACTCCGTCCTGCACCTTGTGTTATTTCTATCATATATATTACCTCTACATATTTGTGGTAGCCTTATTTTTAGATACTGCTCCCATCAAAGAGAGGGGCATAGTTCCTCTCCTCCTAATTGTGGACTTTGCTAGTGACTCATTTTTTTTAATAGCTTATTGTCAAGTTGGTTTCCATATAACACCCAGTGCTCATCCCCACAAGTGCCCTCCTCCATGTGCTAGTGACTCATTTCTAAACTACAGAATGTCATGGTGGTGACAGTACGTGATTTCCAAGACTAGGTTGTAAGGACACTCGGGCAGGCCCACATGATGAAAAATGAGGCCTCTGCCACCAGCTACTTAAGATCTTAAAAGGAGAGCTGAGAGCCCCAGTCAAGATTTCAGATCAGTGCAGCCCCAGACAATACCATGATGGCAATCCATGACAGACTCTGAGCCAGAACCATCCAGTTAACTCACTCTTGAATTCCCAACCCACAGAAACTGTAAGATAATAAATGCTTATTGTTTTAAGCCATTAATTTTGGAGATAGTCTGTTACACAGCAGTAAATAATTGGTACAATCTATTATAAACCCCATAATATGCCATTTGTTATAAATAATCAGTTGTCCTTTGAATAAAGAAAGAAAAGTCTTTCATGTTGCCTATGTAATTACCATTTCCAGTGTTCTTTATTCGTTTCTACAGATAGGAGTTTCTTTCAGGTATCATTTCCCTCTGGCCTAACGAACATCCTTTAGCATTTCTTACAGTAGTAAGTCTGCTGGCAACAAATTCTCTCACCTTTAGTTTACCTGAAAATATTTTTATTTCACTTCCACTTCTGAAAGGTATTTTTGCTTAGGATAATATTTTGGACTGACAGTTTTGTTCTTTCTTCTTTCAAACTTTAGAGATGTTGTTCCACTGTCTTCTGCCAATTTCAGATAAGAAGTCAGCTATCATTATTACCTTTGTTCTCTGTACATATCTTTTTATTCTGACTACTCTTAAGATTTTTTGTTTTATCTCTGGTTTTCAGCAGGTGAGTACAATGGGCTCAGGTGTTGTTTTCTTCATATTTACTGTTTGAGGTTCGCTGAGGTTTTTGGACTTGGGGGTTGATGTTTGTCACTAAATCTGGGGAAATATGGGTCATTATTTCTTCAAATATTTCTTCATCTTTCTTACTATACTTATGGGACTCTAATTGGACATCTGTTAAACTACTTGATACTGTCTCACAGTCACTACAGCATTGTTATCCCCTAGCTCCAATCTTTTTGCTCTTGACTTTTCAGTTTAGATACCTTCTATTTATATGCCTTTTAGTTCTCTGGACTCTTTCTTCTGTATGTCTCTCCTGTTCTCATGAATCCATCCAGTTAATCTTTATTTTAGCTAGTGTACTCTTCAGTCCTAGAATTTCTGGACTCTTTTTAATAGTTCCATTTCTCTGCCAGTGTTTCCCATATATTCATTAATTATGTCCATCTCTTCTTTTAAATATCTGAACACATTTGTATCAGCTGCTTTAAATTCCTTGTGTGCTAAATCCATCATCTGGACCATCACATGACGTGTTGTATGTTTCCTCTGTAGTATGGGTCACATTTTTGCTTGTCATAGTTTCAGTTCTTTGTGTTTTAGTAATTTTTTATTGTATGCTAAGTATGGTGGATGATTATACGGGCATTGAATTTTGGTTTGACAAGCAGTTAAATTACTGATCAAGTTCCTCTTGATCCTGATAGGTTTGGTTTTATGCCATGTCAGGTGGGTTTATTTTGGTTTTGTCCTGAGTCTTAAGGTATGGTGTTTACTCTAGGGTACTTTTTTTAAGTTTATGTATTTATTTTGAGAGAGAGTGAGAGAGTGGGGTAGGGGCAGAAAGCAAAGAAGAGAAAGAATCCCAAGCAGGCTCCATACCATCACTGCATAGCCCAAATGCAGAGCCTGAACTCACGAATCATTAGCTCATAATCTGAGCCAAAGTCAGATGCCTGACTGAGCCACCGGCTGCCCCTACTCTAGGGGATTGTTCTCACTCCTAAAGTTGTCCTCTCTGGGATCCCAAATGAAAGCCTTAAGTGCTCATCAAGTTCTCTCACTCTAACTGGACTAGGACACCAACATTTCTGGGCACTGTGCACCCTCAGGTGTCTTTGTGCGCCTCTCAGCCCCTCAGCAGTCACTCCGTGTCAGGTCTCACAGAGTCTTGCCCTGTGCGTGCCAACCTAATCCCTGACCAAGGAACTGAGGTAAGTCCCCAAGCAGATTCCTGCCCCCTACACCTATATGCTGCTCCCTCTCCTCCTGTACCCTGTTCTACAAATCAGCCTTCTTGCTAGCCCCAAACTCTGAGTTCTTCCTTCTCTGTTCAGTGAGACCATTGCGCTTTCTTGAGCTCTACCTCCCTGGGCTATAACTGGGGAAATGTTCCCAGGCAAAGAGCCAGGGTGACTATGGGACTCACCTGGTGTTTCCTTTCTTTCCAGAATCACAGATCTGTGCTGCCTATTGTTTGATGCCTGAAAACAGCTGCCTCCTGTGTCTTCCCAGTTTTATAGTTGTTTACAGGGAGAATATACGTCTGATACCAGTTTTTCCATCTAGGAGAGAGAAAAGGACAGAAGCATTTCATACTATTTTGTATTTGCAAATGTTTCATATTAAACTTGAGTTCATAGAGGATCTTTCTTTTTTTAACTCTAAATGTTAAACTCTCTGAATTTTGTATATGTGAATAGTAGGTTTTTTCATAATGCCAGGAGCTGACGACTATAGCCTAAAGACACAGCTCCTCCTCCAGGTTCCTTCTATGTAGATCCAGGAATCTCTCTGATACTTCTGGGTGCAGGGAAGAAAGGACTCCAATGATACCTAAAATTAAATTTGCCAACAACCAGGTGGAAGAGAACTTAGGTAAAATAGGACTTAGACAAATAAATAATGTCTTTACACCACAGTGCTGTGAATTAAAATTGATACCAGTAACAAAGAACTAAAACAAGTACTGTGAATCAGTGGAGCACCGTAATTCACAATTTGTTCCAATCCTCTAACAATATCTTTGACATACCCTGACAACTTTTAGTCATTTCTATGCCATATCTATGCACTTCTGCATTCATGCCTTGTCCAGCTATTTTTTGTACTTATAACACATACTCTTGTTGATCAAATTGCTGCTCAAAATTCATCACCTTCTTTATAACAGAATGATGGACCCATACCTTTTGCTGTGTGACCGTACAGTGCCTCCCACTGTGGGCGGAGTACAGCTGCCTGTCACATTTTTGTTGGACCTGCTTTGACAAATGTAGTGCCAGTGGAGAGAACATGAGCAGCTTTAAACCATATTATATGATTTTGGCCCCTTGTGCTCTAAGACCCACCAAGAGAAGAGCATGCCCTGGGAAGTTACTGCCCCTTCAGCCAGGGCCCCAGAAGGAGGACAAGGGGAAAGAGATTTGAACCCTCATGAAAGCCTTTTGAGTTCTACCTGGCCCAGCCTACAGTAGCCAAAATGCAGCCATAGACCCATGAGAATGAAAGTAAATGGTTGCTAGTATAAACCATTGAGATTTTCAAGTTTTTGCTGCACAGCCAAAAAAAAAAATTTTTTTTAATAAAAAAAAGGACACAATATAGGTGCTAGATGCTTTGACTGGACCAGCTGGGCATCTCACTCTTCCATCAAACACACATAACTCTTATCATCTAGATAAATTCCTGGTATCTCTTATGATCCAACTTAAATAATACCTCCTCTATGGATCCTATAGGATTAGACCTTATCTCCTCTACACTTTATAGGGCAAAAAATCTTTTTGTCTACTTTATTCACTGATGTAAATCAAGCACCTAGAGCACTGCCTGGTACACAGCAGGCCCTCCATAAATACTTGCAGAATGAATGATATAACACACTGAACTGCTTTAATTTTTTTTTAATGTTTACTTTTGAGAGAGAGAGAAACAGAGCATGAGAGGGGTAGGGACAGAGAGAGAGAGAGGAGACACAGAATCTGAAGCAGGCTCCAGGCTCTGAGCTGTCAGCACAGAGCCCAATGCAGGGCTCAAACTCACCAACTCTGAGATCATGGCCTGAGCTGAAGTCGGACTAAGCCACCCAGGTGCCCTATGAACTACCTGAAGTTCTATATCAAAATATATAGTCGCATTCCCGATAATCATGCTATTCTTTCCCACAGAGCTGTTTGGGGTCTCACAGGTCTCACTTCCAGGTTAGGGAGATTGGGCTTTCATATTTTAGGTACTTGGCAGCATCTGAAATGTCTGAGTAGGAAGGCAGAGCACTCAGATTCAGAATTAGTTGCAAGTGACTGAGCATCTCCAAATAAAAGGGGAATAAGTGGTGTGTGTGTATGCATGTGGGTACATACAAATTCTTTTTCAGATAAAGATAAAGGTAGTCTAAGAAAAATAATTCTGGTTGTTTCTCTTCATATATTTTTATCTTTTTTTAATTTTTTTTTTTTTTTTTGAGAGACAGGGAGAGAGCGAGCACAAGTGAGGGAGGGGCAGAGAGCAAGGGAGACACAGAATCCAAAGCAGGCTCCAGGCTCTGAGCTGTCAGCACAGAGCCTGATGTGGGGCTTGAACTCACAAACCACAAGATCATGACCTGAGCCAAAGTTGGATGCTTAACCAACTGAACCACCCAGGTATCCCCTTCATATATTTTTTAAAAAAAAACAGGTTTATTAAGTTATAATTCAAACACTATATAATTCATCCATTTAAAGTGAACAATTCAGTGAATTTTAGTATATTCCCAGAATGATGCAACCTTCACCATTATCAATTTTTAGAACATTTTCACTATCTTTTTTTTTTTTTTTTAAGAAANGAGGGTGGGTGAGAGAGAGAGAGAGAGAGAGAGAGAGTGAGTCCCAGGCAGGCTCCGTGAGCAGGGTGGATCCTGATGCAGGACTCTATCCCACAACGCTGGGATCATGACCTAAGCCAAAATCAAGAGTCAGATGCTCAACCAACTGAGCCACCCATCTTCACTATCTTAAAAAGAAACTCCATACCCATTAGCAGTCACTTCCTTTTTTTTTTTTTTTTTAAATGTTTTTTATTTATTTCTAGGAGAGAGAGAGAGAGACAGCATGAGCAGGGGAGGGTCAGAGAGAGAGGGAGTGACAGACTCTGAAACAGGCTCCAGGCTCTGAGCTGGCAGTCAGCACAGAGCCCAATGCAGGGCTCGAACCCACGAACCGCGAGATCATGACCTAAGCGAACGTCGGACACTTAACCGACTAAGCCACCCAGTCGCCCCAACAGTCACTTCCTATTTCTCCCCAACAGTCTTCCCACCCCACCTCCAGCCCTAGGCAACTGGTAATTTATACTCTGTAAATTGCTATTCTATATACACTCTGTATAGATATGCCTATTCTGGACATTTCACATAAATGAAATCATACAATATGTGGCCTTTTGTGACTGCATAACGTTTTCAAGGTCTTCATGCCATTTTCAAATGTAGATATGATCCATTTAAAACATATGTAATAATTAAGAGCACAGACTACAAAGCCAGACTGCCCAGATTTATATCCTGGCTCCATCCCTTATTAGAATTATACAATTTAAAGTGAGTTACTCAACTTCCCTGTGCCTTAATCTCATCTATAAAATGGGTATAATAATAGAACTTGCCTCATCGGGTCATAGTGAAATTGAAATGAGTTCATACGTAAAGCACTTAAGAGTAACAGTACCTTACACATAGTACAGATGTTGGTTGCTATTTTTATTATCTGTGTTAAAGAGAAAGGGATTGTGGATAAATATTTTTCTCAAAATCTTTTTCATAGCTTTGGGATATGTTTTGGTATTCAGGTTTGAAAATGAGGGTCTCTGCAAGAAGAAACGGGGAATGACTACTAATGAGTACATGGTTTCTTTTTAGGGTGAAGCAAATGTTCGTGGATTAGACAGTGGTTATGGTTACATAATTTGTGAATACACTTTTAAAAAACATATTCAATTGTACACTTTAAGAGGGTGAATCTTATAGTTTCTGAATTGTTATATCGATTTTTACATATGTCTTTCTTATTTACAAAATTGCTATACTTGAAGCAAAATAGTGAATATATGAATAGTCTGACTTGTACAAAGCTAGAAATTTAAATAGCTTCCCTATTCTGCTCATGCACCACTTTCCCCCCCAGTTTCTCCTGTGCTTCATGTCTTTAAAATGTTCTATACTTGTGTTTTATACCTGCTATGAGCTGCAGGTGGAGTGTTAGTAAACCGTGTTTGATTACATGGACCTTACTGGGCAGAGCTACGAAAAAGGGCAAATTTAAAAAGAGAAATCATACTAAATTGTATTAAGTAGCAACTACATCATAACAGTTAAGAGCTCAGGCTCTAAAATCAAAGAGAATTATGTTCGATTTCTGGCTCCACCATTTCTCAAGCTATGTGATGTAGGGCAAGTTACTTAAACCACTCTGAACCTTAGTTTCCTCACCTGTAAACTGAAGATAATAATAGTAATTTACTTTATAGGGTGTTAGGAGGATTAAGTTGAATCATGTAGATAAAACATTGAATACACTTCCTGGCAAATAGTAAGCACTCATATATTTTGTAAATGTCAGCTATGAGCAGGATGATGATGATGATGATAATGAATGAGGGGGAGGAGGAGGAAAACCATCACTCAAACTGATTATAACGTGAAAAATACAGAGGCAGTAACT
>NW_027527853.1:170589-194497 GCF_008692635.1 Crocuta crocuta | reverse complement strand
GGTTGGGGGCTTACTGCCCAAAGTTGCTACAATCTTCTTGAGAAGGGGGAACAACGTGATTCTGTGGTTACTGGTCACAAGGACAAAGTAATTGACACCCCCTCTGCTCTAAGCTCTAAATGAACTGTGTATTCACAACAGACCCACAAGGATCTGGCAGCAGTTTACAAACGAGACCCCTGCATACGGGTCCAAGCAAACCTTTGCCAAATGTCTTCCAGGGATAGAAGAGGGATATAAAATTAATTTATTTACTCTTCTAAAAAAAAAAATCCTGAACTTCTAAAGACATCATTGAGTCTAATGTTAAATCCTTTAAATGCATTGACCTTTTAAAAATTGCTCTTTGGGGGTGGGGGGCACCTGGTTGAGCAACGGCTCTGGATTTTGGCTCAGGTCAGGATCTCACGGTTCAGGCTCCACACTGACATTGCAGAGCCTGCTTGGGATTCTCTCTCTCTCCCTCCTCCCCACCTCATCCTCTCTTTCAAAATAAATAAATAAACATTAAAATTTTATTTAAAAATTGCTCTTTGGGGCTGAAGGGTACAAGTTTGAGGTTGCTACTGCACTACCTTAGACTCTCAGCACCTTTACCCTTGGGACTACTGTGACTGTCTCAGCTCCTCCTGTTCTAGTTTCCACACTACGCCAGGATTATCTTTTTAAATACAAAATTCTATCCTTCTCTGCTGCTTGAAGGTCCACAAGGGATTCCCAACCGTCACCTGTAGAAGTAGCTAAAACTCCTCTGCAGACAAAACTCATCGTGACCCGGTCCCTCCACACAAGTTCAGCCTCATTTCCAGACACGCTCCCCTCCTACACGCCAAGACGCCAGCCTCACTAAAATGCTGGCAGCACTCTGCAAGGCACTACAGTTTCACAACACACATTATTACAATCTAACAACCTACAGCTTGCTTTACAAACACATTATCTCATGTGCGTGTTGCCGCCATATGTGATCAGATGTGAGTGAATGTGCTTAGTTTTATTGCTACTTGGCCACTGCAAGGAACAACAATCAGTAAACTATCAAATCGCTCCGATTAACACTTTAATTGTGAATAATAAATATATTTTACTTTGTTAGTATTGGGAGTTACCAGAAGAGAGCACAGACCAACCTAACCCGCACCTACAAAATATAAGAATGGAGTCTGAACCTTCTGGTAAAAGTCAGCACAGAGATTTCATTTCTTTATTGTTGTCAGTGCCTGAAAGTATACCTCTTAAATTAATCAGGGAGCCTTGTAATAAAATTATTTAAAATACTTAAATTGACATGTCCTTCTCATTCCGTGTTAGGATTTTTAGCCTTGGTTTATTAACCATATGGCTTTGAAGCCAGATGAAAATATTGACATTGAGATGCTATATTCTTACAATCTCCAAGTCACTGAATCCACCCATAAACCCAAGCGTCGCTTCGCACTTCCATGATTTTCATTCTTTGTACTTTAATACTGACTCGCTGCCCCGCAGAACTAGCACAGCTGACTAGCAGGTCAAGGCAGCGAGACTACAAGAAAAATGCGACAAAACCAGACTTCTTCACGTCTACAGTGGTCCAGCTTTCGTAATTACTGGACACCACCACCACCTCCTAGGCAGCAGCAGCAAAAAGTAATGAAAACTACGGTTTTGGAAAGCGCGTATATTAGGATTCTGCAACCCGGTCCCGCTAGCTGCTCGAGTATGCAGGACCCCAAGAGCTGGTCTGGTTTTAATGCAAACTCCTTCTCCTCTTACCTGACCCTTCAGGGATTCTGTTTCCTGATAAGCAGATCTAAACTGTAAGACAATAATATCCCAAGGAGAGTCTGGCACTGAGCCCCAGAAATCCTTAAAGCAACAAACACTGTCTAAGAGAAGGAAAGCAGTCTGCTCACTGCCTTCTCCGCTCTGTCCGCTACCTCCAGGGAACACAGCACACTGCCTTGCCAATGAGAACTTATAAAACTCTTTCTGAGGCAAAATGTTTTGAAATACGGTAGGTCTGTTGATATTCATTCCCTGTCACCTGGGACGTTTTGGAAGACTCCTCAGAAATTACCTCTGGGCCAGACCAAGCAATATGTGGGCCAGTGAATCCTTTCTATTTCCGGAAGCTGAATAACTTGGGAGTCTCCTGTAGTGATGGACGGATTAAAAGGGTAACTTAACTCATATTAGGTCAAGAAAGTTTAGTCAAAAACCATTTTAAAAATCCAGAATGTGGGACACTTGAAGATAAAAGCCCAGCTTCTTCCATAAAATAAAGTGTAACTAAAAAATTAAAGTGAAAATGGAAAGGGGACTTATCAATTAAAAACCACTTAAGAAACACATTCCTTAAATGCAGTGTGTGCCCATTTCTTGGATCCTGATTCAAACAAGTCAATTGTTTAAAAACTTAAGACAATTAAATTGGGAATTAAAAAAAAATTTTTTTTGATGTTTATTTATTTTTGAAGGAGAGAGAGACAGAGTGTGAGCAGGGGAGGGGCAGGAGAGAGGGAGACACAGAATTCGAAGCAGGCTCTGTCTTCTAAGCCAGCCAGGCGCCCCTCATTTTTGCAAATCTTAAATACTTTCTGAGGACAAAGGCTGAAAAGCCAAAGCATGCTACCTGGATGGAAAGCTTCAGGGCGCCTCCCTTTCTGAGGCCACCCTCTGTCTGCAGCTGCTGGTGCAGGATCTGGAGGGGAACCCCTCAGAGGGTTCAGGCTCCAGATACAATCTTCCCATGCTCTCCACAACCCAGGGCACTGATGAATAATGTGGCATATGTGAGAAAAGGACAGGCCTCGATAACCCTGAGACTGGGTGTCACTCCTTGTCTTCAGTTACCAGCTTACCTGAGGCCTACTACATACGGCACGCTGGTTAAGACTATGGGCTTTGGGTTGGGTGGCTCAGTCAGTTAAGCGTCCGACTTCAGCTCAGGTCTTGATCTCGCGGCTCGTGGGTTTGAGCCCTGCATGGGGCTCTGTGCTGACAGCTCTGAGCCTGGAGCCTGCTTCAGATTCTGTGTCTCCCTCTCTCTCTGTCCCTCCCCGGTTGTACTCCATCTCTCTCAAAAATAAATAGACATTAAAAAAAAAGAGCATGGGCTTTGGAGATAGACAGATACAGGTCTGAATTCTAGTTCTACCACTTAAAAGCAGTATAATTTCAGGGCAAGTTTCTCAACCAATTTTTTTTTAAGCAGGCTCCACACCCAACGTGGGGCTTGAACTCACAGTCTTCAGATTAAGAGTCACATGCCCTACCGACTGAGCCAGTCAGGTACCTCTCTCAACCAATCTGAACCCTAGTTTCTCCATATGTATGATGAGGATTACACTGGCATCTTCTTATCAAATCATTCTAAAGATTAAATGAGGATACATTTTTTTTTAGTATGGTGACTGGCTAAAACATTAGCTGCCATTATGATACTAGTTGCTTTATATTCCTTCCCTTTCATTTGAATTCAGATTGTTAGTGAAATTTAGTAAAATAAAAGATGAAATATTCACAATTATAATTTTTTAAAGTTTATTTTTGAGAGAGAAAGAAAGTGGGGGGAGAGGCAGAGAGAGGGGGAAGGAAACAGGATCAGAAGCAAGTTCTGTACTGACAGCAGAAAGCCTGATGCGGGGCTTGAACTCACAAACCATGAGCTCATGGTTGGATGCTTAACCAATTGAGCCACCCAGGCACCCCGACAATTATAATTAATAGTATACTTATTGCTATCATTATTGTTGTAGAAAAGAATATCTGATGAATATCTGATGAGAGTAGAAAATAGGGACATGAAAGTAAATATACAAAGAGATTTGGATCAGACTTGAGGGCCAGGCAGTGGTTTAAGACCTATTGGGGGGGAACAGTGGGTAACAAATATTGAACACTAGAGTAATAAACGAAAGCAGTATTCCAGGACAATGAGTCAGAAAATGGTCTGTACAGGATAAACTGGGTCTGTGACAGTGGCCCACAGGGCAGCACTGTGGTGTATTTGCAGCAACTTTTTTTTAGCGTCCTATATTGTGCCACCAATAGGATCTGAGGCCTCGCTTTATAATAAAGTAACCAGGTATACGCAACACGACTGTTCATGACAATCCTGAACTGGATCCAGAAATGACAGAAACACTAAAAGGCTTCTGCCTCCCTGGGGATGGGAGGGCGGAATAAACTAGAAAGTGGGAGGGCACGGGGTGTGAGGCGGAGAGTTCAGCACAAGCCGACACATCCATTGCAACTTTTCCTGCTGATGGGGCAGATCATTTATCCTAGAGAATCACCTCATGAAAACAATGCGGAGTGTGTGCCGGGCCCACAACCCATGGCTAGGACGTCAGCACCGATTATTCCCCTGGGGCCCTCCTCCCACCATCCGCTTGTCAGCAACACAGACACCCACACTCCACTCTCGGAAACCAGACGCTCCACGGGGGCCGCTGAAACAGGCGTAGAAAAATGAGCTCTGTGGCTGGTTGAAGGTTACGTATGCAAGGTCAAGGAGGAAACGGGGACTCTACTGGTTTACTGAACCCCTGTATTTAAAGGAGACCGAGAGGACTTTTTCTTTCCTGGCCCCTCCCTTGGGTTTCCTGGCTGGGTGTCACAGGCCCCTTCACAAAACGGATCCATTTTATGGCTTCCATTTGTTGAGAGCACACTACGTGCTGGCCACCTGCCTGGGATTTATCAGTGAACAAAACTAAGATCCCTGCCATTGAAGAACCTCCTCCTCGAGGGATAGGGAAGGCAAACAACAGCATTTTAGGAAGTGATAGGTGTTAGAGAGGACAAAATGAAAAAAAAAAGTCAACCCAAAAAACAGCAGGACAGAGGGATGGGGAGTGGGAAGAGGAGGGCAGTTGGATGTGGAATCTCCCAGCTGACAGGAATGCTAACCTAGGAATTCCCACTTCCTGCTATTTATTACCACTCCCTCACCACTCACCACAGAGCAGGTGATGAGGGAAACAAGACAATTGTACTGGGTTTATTTCAGAGTCAAAAGAAGATAAATTCCAACTATTTCCCCCATACTTTTCTTTTCTGAAAGTGGCCTAACGAAGGAAAGTCCTAAGTGAACCAAAGCAAAGCAACATCAGACAGACTTTTCCTCCCCTTCTCCTGCACCAAGCTAGTCTTTGGTCTATTAGCATTTGGGCTTCAACTGCCTCATATCCTGACAGTGAGGCTGGGCTGTCCGTGCACAGTGGGTCCCCCAGACATGGCCTGTTCAGAATTTCTACGTAACCAGCATGCATTTACCTCATCCCCATAGGTTACTCCTATCTTTCTGCCTTTTTTCAGAGGATCAATCAAAGCGACAAGAACAAGAGTTGATGGCCCAACCCTGAAAGAGGAAGGGTGATACAATTATATGTAGCCCGAGTTTAAGTACATTCCCCTCCTCCTGCCCCCCCAAAAGGCCAGAGAGAGATAAATAACCAATATTTTTACAAGTTGGTGCTAAAAGTCAGGATGAAAGAATTGCTTTTCTATATTTCTGCAAATTTTCTACAATGAAGATGTATACGTTTTATAATTAGGAAAAAATAGCTACTTAAAAAAAAAACTCAACCATATACCAAAAGAGATGGCCATGACGATCAATTGCCCAACTCCCCAGCAGGTACTGGGGAGTTGCTGAAGAGCTGAAGTATCTCAATATTCTGTGAGATATACTTGGATAAGATTTGTACCTGGAGTAGAGATGGATCCACAGAGTAAGCACACTATAATTTTACAGGTCTTCTATTTACAATCATGCTGACGGCCCCAACTGTGCTGCTGAATATGGCTCTTTCTCCCATTCCTCACACCAGCTATTTAAATTCTGACTCTTAACAGGAGGAAAAGCTAATCTACCAGTGAAATAAGCTTATATTAGAAACATGAAATGTTTGCCATAAATTTATATAAGCAGGGCTCAGAAGTGCTGAAGGCCCTTATTCAGCTTCTTTTGCTTAAAACTTAACCTCAGCACAGGCTTGGGATTTAGCTACGCATCTTCCCGATGCCATCAGACTTCTTTGGAGACAAATCCTGAAAAAGTATCTGATAAGGCTTAATACGCATTTATGATGAAAAGGTTCAGTAAACTATGACTGAAGAACACCCTAACTTGACAAAGGTACATCTAAAACAGGGGTGCCTAGTGAATATCCAACTCTTGATTTCGGCTCAGGTCATGATCCCAGGGTTGTGAGATTGAGCCCCATGTCGGGTTCCACAATGAGCATGGAACCTACTGAGATTCTCAATCTCTCTCTCTCTCCCTCCCTCCCTCTACCCCTCACCCCATCTTGTGCTCTCTCTCTAAAGAAAAAAAAGAAAAAGAAAGTCTAAAATCTAAAACAATTAGCATATGAAATGGAAAAACTTTAGACTCACTCTAAGACTGAAAACAAGACAAAGACACTCAGTAGCACAGCAACTATTTTGACATAGTCCTGGAAGTTCCAGCCAATGCAGGAATAAAAAGCATAAGGATGGAAAAGGAACAATAAAATTATCATTATTTTCAGAGCACCTGGGTGGCTCAGTTGGTTAACTGGCCAACTCTTGATTTCAGCCCAGGTCATGATCTCACGGTTTTTGAGTTCAAGCCCTATGTCGGGCTCTCTATTGTCAGCATGGAGCCCACTTCATATCCTGTTTCCCTCTCTCTCTGCCCCTCCCCTGCTCTCTCTTCCACGCGTGTGTTCTCTCTCCCTCAAAAATAAACATTTTAAAAAAAAACTATCATTATTTTCTTTTTTTTTTTAATGTTTTATTTATTTCTAGGAGAGAGAGAGAGACAGCATGAGCAGGGGAGGGTCAGAGAGAGAGGGAGTCACAGACTGAAACAGGCTCCAGGTTCTGAGCTGGCAGTCAGCACAGAGCCCGATGCGGGGCTCGAACCCACGAACCGCGAGATCATGACCTAAGCGAAAGTCGGACGCTTAACCAACTAAGCCACCCAGGTGCCCCAAAACTATCATTATTTTCAAAGAATGTGATTAACTATGGAGAGGGGGGAAACCAAAAAAATCAACTATTTGTATAAGATGGGGAAGAAAGGCTGTCGGATACAAGATCATACAATAACCAACACTATTTCTCTTAAACTACCAATAGCCAAATAGAAAATAATAACAGAGACATGATTCACAATAGCAAAAACCAACTATGAAGTATTTAAAAATTAGTTTAATCAAAAATACCCCCCCTAGACCTTTATGGAGAAATTTTTAAATTTCTAATAAAGGATTTAAAAACAAGCTGATGAAGTATTTAGGGATAAAAAGGCAACTAACTCAAATGGGTCAGGAAAAAAAACACACACATAGAAATACAGAGAGGGAGTAATAAAGCAAATATGGCAAAATGCTAACATTTGGTGAATCTAGGTGAGGGATATACAGGAGCTCTTTGTACTAACCTTTTTAAATTATTTCCAAATAAAACAGAATTCTTTTTTAAAAAGCTGAATAAATGGAGACACATTCCATACTCTTGGAGGAAATGGGTTAATATCAAAAAGATGTCAGACCTCTCTGAAATAATTTACAAATCCAATGCAATCCCAATAAAAATTCCTTAAAAAATAAAAATTTTGAGGAACGTATAAACTTAACTCCAAATTTTATATGGGAAATGATGGTCCAGCAATAGCTAATTAAACTTAAAAATGAAGAACAGAGATGGGACACTTGCCAGTCATGAGAACTTATTACAAAATCATTGCAATAAAACATGGAGCAATAACTGGCAGACTAATGGAACAGAAGAGAGGCTTAGAGACAGTTGTATCCATGGAAACCACTGATGAGAGAGAGGGTACCACAACTCAATGGAGGAAAGCATGAATGTTTCTGGAGATAGTATTGGAAATATTGCCCCATTAAATGAAGATGATAGGTCTGGATCCCTATCTAATACCACATACAGTGAGGACTCTCAATTCGTTCAAGAAACAGCTAGTGAGAGGGACTTCTTAAAACTTAACAGGTATTAAACATGTCAAAGAATTTCTTTGATTAAATCAAAATTAAGAATTCTTTAAAAATTTTGTTTAACATTTATTCATTTCTTAGAGAGACACAGACAGAGACAGCGCATGAGTGGGGGAGGGTAGAGAGAGAAGGAGACAGAATCCGAAGCAGGTTCCAGGCTCTAAGCTTTCTGCACAGAGCCCAACGCGGGGCCTGAACTCACAGAGTGCGAGATCATGACCTGAGCATAAGTTGGACACTTAACTGTCTGAGCCACCCAGGCGCCCTAGAATGTTTCTTGATCAAAGGACAACAAAGGCAAAATTAACAGATGACCAAGGAGAAGACATCTGCAAAGTCTAAACGTAAACAACACAGATAGCAACTCCAATTGAAAATGGGCAAAGATATGAATAGGCAATTTATAGCAGGAGCTATTACATATGAGAGATGTTCAAAATCATTAGTAACCGAAGAAACACAAATTAAAATGTTAAGAGGTCACTTTGCATCTACAAGATTAGAAAAGATGTACAGCTGGATAAAACAGCATTGCTGGGATGTGAGGGATAGGAGCCCTCCAACATTTCTGGCAGAAGAGGGAGTGAGGCCAGCAGTGCGGAGAGGAATGTGGCACTATTTAATCAAATTCATTATATGCAAGCCCATAAGCCTTCTGAGTATAGACGCACAGCTTTATAAGTGAACAGGTATGAAGAAGCTCATGGCAGCAGTATTTACGTTTTAGGGAGTAAGGATAACCTGAGTATCTATCACACAGTCAGCAGATACGTAAAATTGTGGTTTGAGCGCACAGCATGGAGCATAAGGCATCAGGCAGGTACAAAGAATTAGGCGTGCACACAGAAACAGATGGATCTTCAAAAACAGTACTTAGAGAAAAAAAGCAAAATGAAATGCAGCATTATAAATTGAAATACATATAAAACAAACATCACCACTTTGCAAGATCTTCTACGGACAAAAAGAAACACATGTACATTAGGACAATTACCTACGGGACGTAAGGTGAATGGGAAGGGGATAAGGGGGTTAAAAGTAAAAGAAATCTTTCAGATTCCTTGCATGTTAAAAAAAGAATTCAATGACCTATGATAAATATAAAATTAGAATTGTTTCCTTCCCCAAAGTTTCCAACTTTCCTAACAACAAAAGCTACTTTGCTTGCCAGCTCTGTTGATGAGTAACAGCTCTTCATCCTTTTTCAAGCAGGAAGAGAAAATTCAGGGATCAGCAGAGCACTAAGGGGATCAGCAGAGATTATTCACGAAGCAGTGTTTTTGTTCTCATGACCTGACAACCTGACCGAGAAGACCTGATTACCTCTTGATTTGGAGTGATTCAGCTAAAGGCAGGTTGGAGTCAAGTTTTCAGGTCATTTGAAGTTATTCACTTTTAGAACCCCTTCATAGGCACTCCCCTGGCCTCCGCAGAGAAATAGTCCACGCTACCTAGAATCCTAAAATTCTAGAGCTAGAGGGGACCTGGTTATTCTACAGATGAGAAAACTAAGGCCCCGAGAAGGGTTACGGTTTAGGGTCACACAGCTCGTACGAAAGGGAAGGTCTTCCTGACTCTGCCCTCTACCTGTATTGTTCTTTTTTTTAATGTTTTATTTATTTCTGAGAGAGAGAGAGAAAGAGACAGTGTGAGCAGGGGAGGGGCATAGAGAGAGGGAGACAGAATCGGAAGCAGGCTCCAGGGTCTGAGCTAGCTGGCAGCACAGAGCTCAACGCGGGGCTCGAACCCATGAACCCTGAGATCATGACCTAAGCTAAAGTCGGATGCTTAACTGACTGAGTCACCCAGGCGCCCCAGTCCCTGTTCTGTTCTCACCCAGCAGCCAGAGTGAGCCTGTCCAACTTAAGTCTTCATGAGCAACTCTGTTCAAAACCCTCTACTGACTTCTTCCCCCTCACTCAGAGTCAAGGCCAAAATCCTTACAATGGCCTACACTGACGTGCCCCTTCCCACTCCACCTCCTCTCCATCTGCCGCCACTTTTCCCTTGCCCACTTTGGCACAGCCTGGCCGCTATGACCTCGCCGTCCCTCACGCACGCCAAACACGTGCAGCATCAAGGCCTGGAACTTGCTCATTCCCGTCCCCCCGCTCCCCAAATCCTTCAAGTCCTAGATCAAAAGTGATCTTGGCAGAGGCCTCCTGGCCACAGCCTCACCCATATACTTACCCTTTCCCACTTACACCTCTTTCAAGTTCTCCATAGCACTACGATCACATGACAGTCTATCCATTCAGTTTTATTTGTCTGCCTCCACTCCACTAGAATTCTATAGTACAGTCGGCAGGGCTTTGTTTCATTCACAGCTGTATCACCAGCACCTAGAACGGTGCCTGGTGGACACGTGAGCTCAATGAATATGGCGAATGAATCAACGAATCAGAACCAAAATGAGGACTTCAGACTGAGACCCCCAGTGTAATGCCCTATGTGCTCCATCGTGCTGCCTCAGTTTCGGTGCTTACACCCTTCAAGTTAGGAAGCCCTAAAATCTAAAAATGAAATAATACATTTTAGCTACCCTATGTTTATTTTATCTCCTGTGGCTGATTTTTAAAGCATCAAGGATAAAGCACCCAACCAAAAGTTAACACCTTTGGTTTATTTAAGGGTCCTTTCATTATAGAGCTGTTCTCAGATACGATTTTATGGCTGCTACTTTAGGTTTCTGCCTTTCCAGGTGAGAGACTGATATCCCACAACTTTTTTAAGTAAGCTCTACGCCCAACGTGGGACTTGAACTCACAACCTTGATATCAAGCGTCACATACTGTTCCGACTGAGCCAGCCAGGTGCCCCTGAAATCTAATTAACACCTGACCAGCATGACCACGTTATCCAATTTTGAAAATTAGTTTATCCAGATATCTTCCTAAGATGAGCATAAGAAACTATTTAATATTAATTCGACTGTTGTTGTGAAACTTTTCGTAAGTATTCTGAATGAATGTTCAGGACGCTTTAGCTAAAACCCAAGCACAGTTGAGAATTTCAAAGCAGATAATCCCATTAACAATGCTATGTTGCAGGTAATACACTGGCTTCAGAAACAGGATAATAAACCTGGAGAAGAGTTCAAGCCTTATACCTGGAAAAGGCACGCAAGCTCCATCTGCATTCCACTGTAGTTGTTTTTATCATTTATTTTTATTTATTTATTTTTTATGTTTTATTTATTTCTAGGAGAGAGAGAGAGAGACAACATGAGCAGGGGAGGGTCAGAGAGAGAGGGAGTCACAGACTGAAACAGGCTCCAGGCTCTGAGCTGGCAGTCAGCACAGAGCCCGACGCGGGGCTCGAACCCACGAACCGCGAGATCATGACCTAAGCGAAAGGCGGACGCTTAACCGACTAAGCCACCCAGGCACCCCTGTTTTTATCATTTAAATAATTCCCACAATGCAAAAGGAACTGTAATTTGCAAAATCACTGAAGCATCTGAAATTTGAAAATAGCTTTTCGCTAATTTTAGCCCAAGTGGCAAGGTTGAAAACAATAATGCATTTGAAGATTCACCATGCATCCTACGAAAGGATTTCCTTCTGAGGCAGAGATAAATGAGTTTGCTGGCTCTGGAGGCTCCCTAGACTGTAGCCTCCAAGTACACAGAAGATAAAAATCTAAGTGCAATCCTTAACCCTTTTTACAGAACCTGAGCCTCATGGAGTCTTGCACTATGTTCTAAAAATGAACACCCACCCTTAGTTTTTAGGAGATCCTAAATGGTAACTCAAGAATTATGATTTGTCATATTTTTTAAGAGGGGACATAGTGTAAGTTCAAGCAATGATTGAAGGAGGCTCTGAACTGTAATGTGGATGAAAGAGGAACGAGAAAGGGTCTCTGTAGGAAAGAGGGCTACTCAGAAGGAGCCAGATAAAAAAAGAAACAAGAAGTGGGAAAGGCTCTGCTTTAGGGATACAAGGCAAAATAAAGAACTTGTACATATTTGGACAGACTGTCTATAAAGATTATTATATCTCAGCCGAAAATACACACAATATGAACATTACAGAAAAGACATCTTATCACATTTCCCGAGGCAGAATGTTCTGTTTAGTGCAAAAGTTATCTGTGCACCGCATACGCCCCATTCCCAGGTCAGATTTTAGCTGTTCTCACAAATACTCCGTTTCAGTCTCTGAATGTCAGCGCATTTGACACTGGAGTGTCTGTAATTTGAAAAAACACTTTCCACTTCTGTTAGGCCAACGCTGATAAAGTGACTTGTTTTAGGAAAACTTTGTGTGGTCACAATGAGTGACAGGTTTCAAATTAAAACGTAAAATCAGGAGGTGGAAGCAGGCTGGAGATCCGTTAATTCAATAATTTAGAGAAACACAGGTGGTGAGGGATAAACTACCTTGCTCATCACCTGGAATCTATTCCTGCTGTGAGGGTCATAAACACAGCATTGAGAACGCACACCTGTACGCTGCCAGGTACTTCGTCTGTCAAAAGCAACTAGGGGTTAATCAGTCCTACTCTGCCCTGGAACCCAGCTATTTCAAACAACCGGAGCTAAACTATGCTCAAACCCTAAATATTAAGCCTACCACTGGCTTGCCACATACCGCAGTATCACTAACTAGGCAAAGAAAGTGTTTCAACACAAGATGCGGATATTACTGTAAAGTAGGCAAGTTACCAATGTAACAAAATCACGGGTGGGAGAGCCACTCATTATTGCATGATGACAGTAAAGAATAATGAGGTTCCATTTAAAGTGGGGTGGGTTTTGTTTTTGTTTTTGTTTTTGTTTTGCATTTAAAAATGAACTCTACACCCCAAGCAGTCTCCACAGCACCTAATGTGCAGCGGACCTGACCAGTCTGTAACCCCAATATTCCTTTATGCAACTGACAGCACCGTCACCCTCTTCAAGGTTAAGAGCTTTGAGAAACTGCTGCCTGGTGGACATCTGGACCTGAGGCAGGAAGGCAGGTGTCCGCGGGTAACAGAAAACTCCAGCATAACCAAACTTGCATCTCTAGCAAAACAGGTCTTACTCTTGCCGCGGAAACCATCCCTCTCTGCCTCCCTGACACAGAACCACGGACTCCCGTGCCGACTGGATGGGGCTTTGAGCGAGCCAGAAGATTTCTTCATCTGTAAAATCAGGGGGCTGGACTAACGCTGAATTCTTTCCCAGCTCTCAAATTCCGCCTCATTGCCCGAGTGGCAGGGCGGTGCAGTGAAAAGAGCCCCGGGCTTGACACCGTTTAAAAAGCCCACGGCCGTATCCCNGAGCCTCTCCCGCCACAGGGCCCTTCAGCCTAGAAAAGAAGCGAAATTCCACTGAGGGAAGGCCCGTTCCGTTCCTGTCTGCGGTGCCTCTTTGCTGCCCCGGGGCAGTTGCCTTTATCACATTACACAACATTGACGTGCGCGTCTGTCGGTCTCATTTTTCCCTCCGAGGAAAGTCTCTCAGGACATCTCAGAATTTAAAAGCGAGGAGGATCAACGTAAGAACTGGGCAGGGCTGAGAGACCGCTTTTAACTTGTTCGCGAATCCTCGCAGGAGTCCCTTTGTGTGGTAAAGGCCACCGAGTCACACTGCCGGCCTGTTGTTTGAATTCGTGTCCCTTAAGTATCTGGATCCACCTAGGAGATCCGGAAGAATTCAACAAGTCTCTCACTGTGTACGCGCAACAGAGAAACCTCTATTTCAGAACGTTCATGGGCGTCCCTTTCCTTGTGGTAAAATCTACGTAACATACAACTTGTGTTTTAACCATTTTTAAGTGTACGAATCTGTGGCATGGAGGACGTTCACGTTGTTGTGCGACCTTCGCCACCATCCATCCCCACAGCTTTTTCATCTCCCCTCTCCACCCGACTGTTGTTCCACATTCTGTCTCTGGATTGGACTGCTCCTCATACCCCACATTAGTGGAATCATGCGGTATTTGTCCTTTGATGACTGGCTCATTTCACTTACCATAGTGTCTTCAAGGGCCATCTTGGTTGTAGTGTGTGTCAGAATAATATTGCAGTGTGTGTGTGTGTGTGTCTGTGTACAACCTTCTGTTTGTCCATTCATGTGTCCGTGACTTGTTCCAGCCAACTTGTGCTCTTTGACTGTTGTGAATCACACTGCTATAACATGGATGTACAAATATGTTTGAAACCCCGTGTCTAGTTCTTGGGAGGCTATACAAAGAAATAGAATTCCTGGATCAGTAGTAATTCTATGTTTCAGGGTGGGGGTGGGGGCGGTAACTACCATCCTATTCTCCTTCTTTTTTTTTTGTTTTTTGTTTTTTGATGCATGTGAACATTGTGGGCAGAAAACTGCGCTAAAATATCAGTGTTCTGGGTTTTGGCAAAATTGTTAACAAACACTTCATTTGTCTGTAAGACAGTGACTTTTCTTCCTAAGAATAAGTAATTAACATTGCAAATGTATTGCCTTTATTTTTTAAGATACTGCTGCTATTCAGCTAACCACAATTTTGTGCTTTCTGGTTGTACTTTTCTAATGTTTCTTGGACAAAGAGTCAAGTTTGTCATATGAAATCAAGACGAAATAAAAATCAAACATTTCATTTTAAAAAGAAGACAATTTTGACTGTCTTCACATACATCCAACCCAACATTAATTTTTTTTTCTTTTACCTAAAACAGCCAATTTCAGAACCATCTCATTTCTGAATCTGAATCTTTGGAGGAAGGCTCCTTATTGAGTATGCTGAAGTTTAAGAAGCATTGCCCTGGGGCATGGCAAAGATTCTAAATCATTAAAGGCAAAATGATATATTCTCACTCATCGGCAAAGATTATGATACATTGGCAATGCCATAAGCATTGTGCTATATGTTTGGGATTCAGCCTAAGACAGACAAAAGCCTCCTATCCCCATGGAGCTCCCATTTGAGTGTATGGTGACAAACAATACATAAGTAAACAAATGATAAACCAAACCATGGCAGTGTGATGAGTGCTGTGAAGGAAATAAACCAAAGGGTATGATAGGCAAAATCATAGCGAATCGAAGCCCAAGTGTCCTAAGCATCCATTCACAATAGTGAATTCACTTTTGTGCTACAGGAATGGTACAAATTATATGCAGTCTTTGAGGGAACTGGGAAAATAATCTCTGTGTTCTGTGATTTAGATGAGGCTCTGGTCTGATAAGGGCCTACGTAAGTGATGAGAAGCTTCTTTGAATACAGTAGTGGTTGGGGAAGTCCCTGGGGATATAACTATTTGCTTGAGACCTAAAAGATGAGAAAGAATCAGATAAATATTTAAGAGTTGAGGAAGTGACTTTCAAGAAGGAGAAACGGAAGGTACAAAGTCCATAAAGTGGAAAGCAACTTGGTGAGTTTCAGAATCAGAAAAGAAGCCAGCGTGAGCAAGAGAGCAAGTATTATGATGTGAAACTGAAAACAGGGGTGAAGATTATCCTGGGCCTGGGGGTCTTGGTAAGGAATGTAAATTTCATTTTCAGTCAATGTATTCATGCATTATAAAATATCCTAGATTTTAAGAGACTAGAATGAAAAGGATCAATGAAGATAAATGTGTGTGGAACTTCGTTAGCAATAATGACAATATCCAGATGCGTAACGTTAAAATGAAAAAGCTTGACTGGCTTTTTTCCTGGATAATCCTCAATAAGCCAAAACAGAGAATGGTTCCATTGCTGTGCGTTTTGGTTAATCTCATTGATCAAAACTGTTTACTTCTGTCATTTTTTTTTTATCTCTGAGATCTGAACCTAAATTTAACCTGTCAGGACATACTGCATCTAATGTGTCTGTCACGGTTATGATAGACTGCCTCACTAACAGCGTGGCATGGCTTGGCCACAAATCAAAGCCGACTCCCCCTGGCTTCCCTCTGGAATGTATCACGTCACAGCCACAAGCTGTTGCTAGTGATGGAAAGTTGATGAGAGTAGCATCTGAAACTAAACTAAGTTGGCTTTGCTCAAGGTGGGAGTCATCTGTTAGTCTTTGAATAGCCAGGGGTCCAGCTCTTAAAAAAAAGATGTGGAGAGGGGGGAGGAAGTACAGAGAATATATTCCTATTTTTATTATTAAAGATGTGGTTCAATATCATCATGATAGAATATATAAGGCATAGGCTTGCATCCTAAGATGTCAGAGAAGGAAGACATCACTTGGAAATATTATTAACTATTCATCAAAATGGTTACAGAATGCACCAGGACAGAAAGGAGAGGATTAGGTTGGATGGAGGAAGGAAGTGCAGGGGAAGTATGCTCTCTTGGGCAAGGGACGAGTTGGGACAATTCTGGAGGGAGGGCATTTGTCTAGTGCTAGTGCAAGGCCAACTCTTATAAGAAGACATCAGCGGCCATCTGGTCCCATTTAGGCATAGACCCCAGGTGGCAAGACTAAAGCCAATGCCTGGTGTGTTCTTCCTAGAAGAGGAAGGAAGCCTCTAAGGAAAGACAGTATTGTGCTTATCTTCAGGGCTCTTTTTATACATTGATATAGTATTCCCAATGAGCTCTTTCTCTTCTTATGTATTTACAGAAGCTTGAAATTGGTTTAACAAGAAATAAGGAATTCTTTATAATTAGAAGTAAAAATCAAACAGGTAAACAAATCTGCTTTAAAATGTAAATGCCTAGTTGAGGTAGTACTTTGGAAAAAAACTCATTCTTTTGTGTATCCATCAAGGTGTATCTAAGTGATATTACCCTATCTTTCACTATTTTCATGAGAAGACCAGAGAGAAAGTATTCAGGAATCTGGAAGAAGATAGTGGAAAGAAAGGGGAAGCTGAAAAACTGAAGGTAATTTAATAGTAAATGTTTATTGAGACCTGGCTTTCAGTTAGGAGCTTACCATACAGGGGTGCCTGGGTGGCTCAGTGGGTTAGCATCTGATTTTGGCTCAGGTTACAATCTCATACTCCATGAGTTCGAGTCCCACAGAGCCTGGAGCCTGCTTTGGATTCTGTGTGTGTGTGTCTCTCTCTCTTGCCCCTTTCCACACTTGTACTCTGTCTCTCTCTCTCTCTCTCAAAAATAAACATTAAAAATTTTTTGGGAAAAAAAGAGCATTATCTTTTTTTTCATCTGTTGGTCAGAAAAATATTTATTACCCCAAGAAATGGATTCCCTATTTGAATAGAATCAATAATTTTTACAAAATACTTTATAAATTTATAAATCATCTTTATTTTCTTTTCCTGGTTGTCTACATTAATGAAGCAAAATAAACAAGCTCATCTTTGCCTTTTCCAAATACTATCGGTTGTCTTTTCCCTAGCACAGACAATGACAATAACCCAGCCAGGGAGTCATTGTCATCCTTAGCTTGTCAATGAGGCACTGAGGCTCTGGAGGTTAAGTAGTTTGCCTAGTGCTTCCCACACTTTAATCATTCCTATACCACCTTTCTAATTTTGTTTAATATTTTTATTTAAGTTTACTCACTTTGTTTTTTATGGGAAATTTTGTACTCTTCCCATAAATGCAAAACCAGTATGGACTGTAATTCATAGGAGGTAATCCTTAAAATACATACAGTGAAATAAAATACAGTGTTAGTAAATTCTAATTCTGAGCTTGAGGCCTACCCTGCATTCGTTATAAAATGAAACTAGCCTGTACTAGAAAGTTAGGACCAAACAGAAACTTTCAGCTTGATGTATTCAGAAGGATCTAAAGAAACAACTGATCAAGGAACAACTTTTTCACTAAGTGATTTTTCGCCAAGTGATTATTGGGTCAAAGCATCACCCACAGTTGGCTCCTGCGCCACCTCAATTATCCTGAAGAACATCTTGAGTACTACTTGTGATTCTTTACCCATACCTTGGGAAATAGGCTGACTTGCACCAAGAAAATGGAGCTCGTAAAGGACAAAGCTAGGATTCAAACCACTCTCTGCCAGTATCAAAGTCTTTCCATTGTGCAATGTGGGCTCCCCACTGAATAGATGTCACAACTTTCCTCTGAATTGGCCATGTTTGTCTTCCCTTGGCAATGTTTTATCCTGGTGCATCCATGAGGCTGAATGATGTTATGACCTTCATTGTCTTCCCTGAAAATGTGCCAGGAACTATATACCACACTCCAGAGGAAGCTTGTCCCTCTGTGGGGCCAGGTGGGACTGTGCTCTTCTGATGTGAGGCTGTGCTGTCTCTGGCACAGTCTGGGAAGGCATTGCCTGTTTAAGCAGCTGGGCCACATTGCTGTTTCTGGTTGTGCTGTGGTCAAGTTCACATTCCCCCACACTCCTAGCTCCTATATGATAATTATGTTTGAATTAGTGTTTCATAAGAAAGAGTCATCTGACTTCACACTGTACTAAGTCAGGTCTACATTAGCCAAACAAAGTAAGGGACTGAAGGACAACATGAATTATGATTCTCTGGCCTTTGACAAGGCTGATCTCAATTGCTTCACATACTATTATAAAGTGTCAACCCCTCATTCTCCCTACAGATGAAGGCAGGGACTATGAATTTATCTTTGTATCCTTGTTCCCTGTCAAAGTGCCTGGCACATAGGTGTACTTCATAAGTATTTGCTGAATGAATGACTTCACTTAAGAGTCATAGTAAGATTAAAATGGTGCTTGAATTTAATAAAGTTGTAATGCTCTTCTGCTGTTTTTGTGTATAACCATTGATTCTTCGTTATTTGATAACAGTTTTTGATTAAAAAAACAGGAACCAACTCTTGTTTACATTTGACACTTGAACAGCATGTGTTTGAACTACACAGTTTCACTTAATATGCAGATTATTTTTGATACATACAGTACAGTACTGTAAATGTATATTCTCTTCCTTAGGGTTTTCTTAATAACATTTTCTTTTCTCTGGCTGATTTTATTGTAAGAATACAGTTTGTAGTACATAACAACATACAAAATATGTGTTAACTATTTATGACTATTATGTCATAATGTGACTATTTGATTGGTAAGGCTTCTGGCCAACAGCAGGCTATTAGTAGTCAAGCTTTGGGGAAGTCAAAAGTTATACATGATTTTCAACGGCATGGGGTGGGGGGGTGGTCAGCACACCTAACCCCATGTTGTTCAAGGGTCATCTGTACTATAAGTTACCCTTAACCTCTTCTGCCTTCCATGAGTTGGGCATATGACCTGAGACTGACCAGTCAGTATCACTGATTAGGCACATACAGACAGGCACCTAACCCAATTTGTGCTATTGAGAGTCAGGCCCAAGAATCAATAGTTTGCTGCTAGACCGGTAGAATAGAAGCTTGAAGCTGCTGATGGTCATCTGGTCCCCTTATGGGGAGAGCCCATGTGAGAATGAAGTCACCACCAAAGAGAATGAGATCAACAAATGGAGAAAGAGTCCAGACCACATAATTGAGGCACCTTGATCCAGCTGTGCCTGAAAACTCCGCTTATAAATTTTCAGTTACTTGACCCACTAATGCCCCATCTTTAAACTACTGCTTCACAAATGCCAGCCCGAGATGAAACATCTACCCTTCCCTAGCAAAGTGAGAAAAATAATTTGATTTATAAGACTCTTTTTATCCTGACATTATATCTTTGCGAATGTTTGGCATTTGTGAATTGATTGTGATAATACATAGCAATTGTATTTTTCTAATTGTCCTTAACAGAAAATGAGAAGGTTAGTGGCCCCTTTCTCTCTCCTTTGTCTTAGTCTACTCCAGCTGCTATAACAAATTACCATAAACTTAAACAACAAAGTCTTACTTCTCACAGTTCTGGAGGTTGGGAAGTCTGCCACCAGCATGCCAGCGTGGTTGGGTTCCGGTGAGAACTTGCTTCTTGGCTTGTAAATGGCCTTCTTGTTGTAGGCTCACGTGGCAGAGAGAGAAAAGGTAGCTCTCTTCCTCTGATAAGGATGAGAAGCCCATGGTAGGGCCTCCACCTTCATGACCTAATTACCTCCCAAAGTCTCACCTCCAAATGCCATCACATTAGGGCTTTAGCATTTGAATTCTGGGGAGAACACAAGCATTCAGTCCATAGCACCTTTCATTTAAGAATGTTTTGGGGGGTGCCTGGGTGGCTCAGTTGTTTAAGCATCTGATTTCAGCTCTTGATTTCAGTTCAGGTCATGATCTCATGGTCCGTAGGATCAAGCCTGCATCAAGCTATGTGCTCATAGTGCGGAGCCTGCTGGGGATTCTCTCCCTCTCTCTTTGCCCCTACCCTGCTCATGTGTGCTCTCTCTCTCTCTCTCTCTCAAAATAAAGGAAACGAAAAAAAAATAAATGAACTTTTTATCGGTCTGTGAAATAAAAGTCTGCCATAAATTACAGTGTGTAAAATACAATATTTAGGTATATGTTAAAAATTGGGATCCTTTTATTTCTTAGTTTGTTTATACTTCATCTGATTCCAGGAAGCATTAAGGAAACTCACTTGACTCCTTTGATCTAATGCCCAGGAAGGAGTCTTCATTCCAAAGGCTTCACATGGGACTATCTAAAAGCAAGTCAGAGAGGTCTTTCCTCTCTCCTCCTGGGGGGTAGACATGAATCCAAGCAATGATTTTATTTGCCTCTTCCCTGGGACTGTGCAATGGGAAGCAGCACGTCAGCAGAAAAAAGCACAGCCTGAGGGCTTCTCCTTGGCCAATTATCACCTATCCCGTAATGGCTCCAGGTCCCCTGCTTCTGAGTGATGGGGGCGTGAGGGTAGAGGGGTTCAGGGAATGGCAAGAAGTGAAGAGCTTGAACGTAGCAGAGGGAAAGATCCATGAGGGGAAGGGGAGTGGGGCGAGACATTCAGTGAGGGGAGGAATAAGAAAAAGTAAGCGGGGGGAAAAAGCCTTTATAAATAGTGGAATTTAACTTTGGGAGGAGGGAGAGAATTGATGTTTGCTTAGGCATTTGCCCAGGGGGAATGTTTACTCATGGTTTAATAGTCAGAATGAGCTTAGTGTTCAAGCAGAAATGAAGTCATATTCCAGGCAGGAGGTGGGCATGATGGAATGGCGTGCGGGGCATGTGCTGGGAATGTGCATCTTAGACAAATCATAGGACCATGTAAGTGCACATAATGCTCTGGACACATGGACTTTGATATCTGATGTCAGATTTATCCCAAGCCATGCTGTCCTACTTTCTTGATCCTTGTTTTCGAGATGGCTGGTCGGGTTGGGGTGTTTCCTGCAGCCATGGAAAAAGTGAATCTTATTGGTTCCCTTGTGACTAGACTCGGTGTGGTTTGGATGCTGTGCTGTGTCTTGGACCTCTGCTGGGTTAGGCTTCTAGCATGTTATATCATAGAGCCAGAAGCTAAACACACACACACACACACATACACACACACACACACACACACACACACACACACACGGGCCTTGGGCTTCTTCTTCTTCCTTCTGCCTGAAACTTTTATTCCTTTGTCTTATCCTTTACGCCTCAGCTAAAAAATCACCTCTTCAGAGAAATCTTCCTAACCACCTTATCTCAAACAGATCCCCTTGGCATTTCCTCTCTCAGTACCTTCTTTGTATGTGTTTTTTGTTCTTTGTCTCTTCCTCCACATCCCTCTAACTCCAAAAGGTAGGAGGAACTGTGTCTCTGGCCTACCCACTCTCTCCTCCGCTCTGAACCCAGGGTCTGGTTCATAAATGGGATTCACCATTTGTCAGATGACCAAATTAACTGCTGTGAATTCACATCCTGGACCTTTAACAGATAAAAAGTTGACACTATGGTATTGGGATCTTATTATTTTAGAACAAGATTTCAAACCATGGAAAACTGTTTGGCTATTGAAGAAGGCTTCTGCTCTGGCTTTTCCTTCAGTGTCCTGAAGGTGGAATGGAAGAGCTTGGGATGTTGCACATTGTATGATGATTTTTGACCCTTTGGGAAAGGGAGAAGAGCCCTCATTTGAAGAACAATTCTGTCTATAAAGTCTCTGGACACCCTTTACATTTTCTCCTTTTAATTTTTGTGCCAAGGTGGGGAGCCTGGGTGGCTCAGTCGGTTGAATGGCTGACTTCGGCTCAGGTCATGATCTCATAGTTTGTGGGTTTGAGCCCCATGTCAGTCTCTGTGCTGACAGCTCAGAGCCTGGAGCCTGCTTCAGATTCTGTGTCTCCCTCTCTCTCTGACCTTCCCCTGCTCACGCTGTCTCTCTCTCTCTCTCTCAGAAATAAATAAAAAACGTTTTTAAAAATTTAATTTTTGTGCCAAGGGTACGTTTTCACAATCTAGTAACAAGCAATTTTGTACAAATAATGGGAACTATTAGAGACAAGACACTACAGTTATCTCAAGGCCAAGTCTCCACTTTCACAGACATCCCTTTAGAAAGAGAAAATGTTGTCACAGTCATTTCCTGGGAAAAGTTGACTACACCAGCTCTCTTATTTTAAAAGAGTTACATGTTTTTGGTTTTTTCCTGTGCTTGTTTTACGTACATTCACTTGAGGTGGGAGCACAACAGCTCTACCTCTCAGTATGGCAGTTACATTTGGTTGTCTGTGTTTTATCTATGTATATCCAACCCAATTTACAGGAAAAAAAATTGAAATAGCTTATATATTATCTTACTATTACTGCATAAAAAATCAGCACAAATTAGAGACTTAAAACAGCGCGAATGTGTTACCTCGTAGTTTCTATAGTCAGGAGTCTGGGCATGGTTTGACTGGATCCTCTGCGCCGGTCTCACAAGGCTACGCTCAGATGTTGGCCCAAGTGCATTCAGATTGTTGGCATGATTCATTTCCTTGTGGTGTAGGACTATGGTTCCCTCTTCTTGCTAGCTGTTGGCTGGGAGCATTCTCAGCTTCTAGGGGATGCTCCTTCCCACAGGCAGCTCACAACCTAGTTGTCTGCTTTCTTCTTCTGAGGGCAGCCGGAGAAACTATCTGTTTGTAAAGGGCTCATCTGATTAGGTCAGGCCCACCCCAGATAATCTCCCTTTTGATTAACCTAAAATCAGCTGATTTGTGTCCTCATCACATTGCCCTGGCCCAGTTCAGGCTGCCTCCTCACTGACTCAGTCCTGCTCCTGCTCCTGCCAGCTCTTTAGGCTGCAGCCGGGGTGATCGTTCTAGATCTGATCCTGCCACTCCCTGAGCAGAACCCTTCACTGGCTCCTTGCTCCTCTCAGGATAAAGTTCAAACTCTGTGATACGGTTCAAAGGTCCTTCATGATTCGTCCCTCCCCACCCCACTGGCCTCGGCTTTTGGCCCCTCACTCAGTCCCCCGCCCTGCCACCTCACTTGCTCCCCCATTTCTTTCCACCCGCCCAGTGCCTCTTTATCTGACCTTATTTCATCTCACCTTAGACTTCGCTAGCTCTGGGATGCCTTTCCTGCCTGATCTTCCCAAGACCATAGGAGGGACCTTCCCACGAGCTCTCTATCCCTCACCCTCCATTTATGGACTCACAGCAACTGCCACAGTACAGTGTAATGACCTATTTAGTCTTCCCAACTAGACCGTAGCTGCCCAGGGTCACATGCTTTAGCTTGTTGTTTGTTTGTTTGTTTGTTTTTGTATTCTCTGCATTGACCAAGGATTCAACAAATGTCCCTTGAATGAATGAATGAATGAATGAATAATGCATGGATGAATGAAAGGATGTGGCTGTGTCAGGGAACACACTGTGATCATACTTTACAAACATAAGCTCTGTTAAGTGACTATGTACCAGGTAACCTGAAAACAAAGCAAGTGATATTCAGACAGTCTGGAGAAATTGAGTGCATATGGCAACCTAATCTCAGGAATGAAATTCCACTGAACTGAAAAAAGCCTCTCAAGAAGCTCCTGTTTTATAAAAACAAAAAGAGGACCAAGGAATATGGAATTCAAATTGGGAAGAAAGGAAAAATGTGGATAAAGGATTAATCACCTGAGGAGAGAATTCCCTTTTTATTTTTATTTTCTTAATGCTTTTTTGAGAGAGAGAGCGGGGGGTGGGGG